>NC_058085.1:154076700-154366700 GCF_014858855.1 Bufo gargarizans | reverse complement strand
CAATTTTGAATGCAAATAGAATACTTGATGAAAGAGATGACCTTCCAGCCTGGATTCTCAGTGCAGTAAAGTCACTCTCAGGCATTGGAGGGAAGCCGCAGTTAAACAGCTCACAGTTCTTAAAGAATTAACCATGGAGACACCAGAGTGGTAATCAATTAATAACATACAAGTAAATAAGTACTCAAAACTGGAATAAATGAACGCTATGGAACTGTAAAACGAGTCTATCTATCTATCTACAGCACCCCAGACACCTGGGGTAATCTTATGTATTATTCATGTATTGCCCAGCAGAGGAGATTATGGTTGGCAATGATTGACAGGAACAGTATTAACCACCCAGTTCCTCCCCTCTTGATAGGAGTAGGCTGTTCCTGCTTCCTGTCTGGAGGGGAAGTTCCAGTTCAGACAGCAAAGGGAGAGGAAGCACATGTCAGAACTCCTACTTCTAGAAACTGTATCCAGTTTCTCCTGTTAGACTAACACTCCAGAGAGTTCTTCAGTATCAAGAACATTGCTTCTAGAAAGCATCAGTGTGACAAGACAACAGAGTGATCGGCAAAATTACAGCTTTACACTGCTGCAAGGTGATGGACTGCAGCTCAGACACCCATCACCCAAACTACCACTATGCCAGACAAATTTCAGGCCTGAATTTTACAATGGATACCTATATCCACAAGTGCCTGCTGGTGTAAATATGTATATATAGCCATCCAATCTGATACCATACCTCCTCATCTGGTGGCAGAGAATATGCACTTTGTATTTCATATTGCTGGATGTGTCTCAAATTATATTTTGCACTAAGTAAAGAGAGACAGTTATACATTTACTTCTGGCCTGATTCTTCAAACCACCTTTCCACTGCACCAATCCTCAGGGAGCAACAGTCTGAGGGAGTACACTGTGACAAAATATTTCATCAGGGCCACTACCACACCCATCCTCTGCACTGACTCCTCAGGGGCTTGCTGCATATCTATCTGTCTATCAATTTTATATCTATCTATCTATCTATCTATCTATCTATCTATCTATCTATCTATCTAATCTAAACTATCTAGGCCAGGACTGACAGTAGGATTTGTTGGATCCTAAGGAACCATTGAGGGGCGCAATTTATAAATTGTTCAACCAATTGGGCAATTTTGCTAAGCTGCTGATTGTGCTCTAGGTGCTGGGTTATAATGATACTTTGTTATTGTGTTGTTTTTCTAAGTGACAGATGCACTGGGCAACACTGTATACATAAATAATATAAGGGAGGTGAGGAATGAAGCTGAGAAAAGAGCTGCAGGAAATGATCGACCTACAGTGTGGTCAGTCACCAGGTGAAACTTACTCCCCAACAAAAAATAGCGGAGAAACTCTAGTGCCCACTTGATAGTAAGGCACTCTCTCTCCACTATACTATACCTGGTCTCGGCTAGGGTGAGCTTACGGCTGAGAAAGACAATGGGATGCTCCTCCCCGTTGACTTCCTGAGACAGTACAGAGCCGAGGCCTACTTCAAAAGGCATCGGTCTGTACTATAAACTCCCTTTTGAAGTTGGGTGTCACCAAAGTCGGGACCCACACAGGGCCGACTTCAAAGCTGAGAAAGCGTCTTCCGCCTCATCATCCTAGTGGACCATCACTGACTTGCGTCCCTTCAAGAGCCCTGTCAATGGTGCGGCCACCGTAGCAAAGTGGGGGACAAACCTCCTATAATATCACACCATTCCTAGGAACGACTTTACTTGCCTATTAGTGAGGTTGGGGCCAATTCCGTATCGCCTCTATTTTGTTCACTTGGGGTTTGATCACTCCGTGCCCAATGATATACCCCAGGAATTTCGTCTTCTCTGACCCTATTGCACATTGTTTTAGGTTAGCTGTTAGTCCAGCCTTTCGAAGGGAGTCCACTACAGCCTGTACTTTTGGTAGGTGACTTTCCCAGTCGGTACTGTGAATGACAATATCGTCCAGGTAAGCCGAAGGGTAACGACGATGTGGACGCAGCACAATGTCCATGAGCCATTGAAAAGTGGCAGGGGTGCCATGCAGACCAAAGGGTAACACCTTATATTGGTACAGCGCTCTGGTGTGACGAAGGTGGTTTTCTCTTTGGCAGCCTCCGTCAAGGGTACCTGCCAGTACCCTTTGGTGAGGTCCAAAACAGAAAAATATCGGGCTTGGCCTAACCTCTCAATAAGCTCATCCATCCGAGGCAGGGGATATGCATCAAATTTAGAAATCTCATTTAGTTTGTGGAAATCGTTACAGAACCGTAACATCCCGTCCGGCTTGGGTATTAAGACTATTGGACTTTTCGATTCACTTTTCGACTCCTCAATGACGTCTAATTGTAGCATTAGCTGCACTTCTTCCAAGACGGCTTGTGGCCGAGACTTGGGTACCCGGTATGATTTCAACCGGACTCTGGCATGAGGCTCAGTGACAATGTCATGTTGGATGGTAGAAGTGGGTCCAGGGAGGTCCGAGAACACATCCGTGGTCCTGCTGACGAACTCCCTGGCCTCCTGAGTCTGTTTAGAGGAAAGGCTGTCAGAAATCTTCACTGTGGCAACTGCTTCCCTTGTTTCAGACCGTGGCCCTGGAGACCTCTTCCCTTTGAAAACTCAGCCGCGGGCTGTTGTCCGTACTGGTCTCCCTATCCTTTAAAGGTTTAAGTAAATTCACATGGTACACCTGCTCCGGCTTTTGCCGCCCTGGCTGGTATACCTTGTAGTTTATTTTACCAACTTTTTCAAGTACTTCGTAGGGTCCCTGCCACCTAGCCAGTAATTTATTGTCCACCGTCGGTACCAGAACCAAAACCCGATCTCCTGAATTAAAGATCCGGACCTGAGGCTGCCGATTACAGACCCTACTCTGGGCTCGCTGGGCTGCCTCCATATGTTCCCTAACAAGGGGAAATGTTGTCAATATCTGCTCTTGCATCTGAGTGACATATTCAATTACACTTTTATACAAGGTGGGTTGTTGTTCCCACGCCTCTTTGGCTATGTCCAACATAGCGCGAGGATGTCGGCTGTATAGCAGTTGAAGGGCGAGAACCCAGTAAAGGCCTGTGGCACCTCTCGCACTGCGATCATGAGATAGGGCACAAGAAGGTCCCAATCCCTCCCATCTTTAGACACCACTCTTATTAACATGTTTTTTAATGTCTCTACCAGGCTGTCTGTTTGCGGATGATAAATGGACTTCCGTAGCTGTTTTATGTGCACTAACTTACAGAGTTTCCTCATGACCTTTGACATAAAAGGGGTCCCCTGGTCGTTCAGGTAGTCCCACTCAGGAAAACATCTCCATTAACTACTTAGCTATGAGTTTGGCCGATGTATGTCACAGGGACCAAGATGTGTTGGTGCCCTCTAGCGGACTTCGGTACTGGGCCTATGAGATCCATAGCGTTTCGCTCGAACGGAACCTCGATAATTGGGAGAGGTACCAGGGGACTACGGAAATGTGGCTGGGGGCTAGTTATCTGGCAGGTTGGGCAAGACTTACAATATTTATCCACCTATCTGAACACACTGGGCCAGTAAAACCGCTGTAGAATCTAGTCCTGCGTTTTCTGCCATCCCAGGTGTCCCCCAATAACATGTTGGTGGGCTTGCTCCAACACTAACTTGTGATATGCCTTGGGCACCACCAGCTGTTCAATATGCTGACCCCGTAGTTGGTTTACCCGATACAGCATCTTCTGATGAACCACAAAACGAGGAAACATTGACTCGGCCCCCGGTTGTTGAGGTTCACCATCAACTATTACAACATTTTCCCAGGCTTGAGATATTGTTGGGTCCAAGTCCTGTGCCTCCCCCTCTTCCACCGCAGTGGCGGCCACCCCTCCCATTGGCCCTTCAGTCTCAAGTTCCCAGAGTTCCAGTTTCCCCCCTGTGCAAGGCCACTCTACTGAGGTTACACCTGTCTCACGGCTATCGGTAACTTTCGTATCAGGCCACAGTGCCGAGAAACCCGGGAAGTCTCGGCCAATTATAAATTCATAATGTAAATTGGTGGCCACCTCGTGGACAGAGACACCAGGACGGTGACACCAGGACACAACCCCTACTTTTCAGCCAGTATACTCGGCGGACAGCACAAGGGAAGCTCTTACCAGGGTCACCAGGCTCGCTGAATCCAGCAAAGCCAATGCCAGAGTGTCCCCCACTTCCACCTGGCACAGGTGGCTATTGTCTATAGTCTCGGAGGTTCCTGTTGCACACAACTTCCTGGCATATGAGTGGCGGTAGCCATAGTTGGTGTCCATGGGTTCACCCCAATGGAAACAGTTGACCCTTTTGTGTCCAGGCTCCTGACATCGCCAGCAGACCACCGGGGCTGGGTCTACAGGGGGTACATCTCGGGCAGGTTTGGCTGGCACTGGCCGCCGGGTCTGGGGTGGAGATTTCCGGGGTTTGACTGGCCCCCTCCCAAAATAACCCCCCTGTAGATTTCTGGTGGCCTCGTAGTGCTCCACCAGGTCGACCATCTCCAAGGAATTATCCGGAGACACCTGGCCGATCCAGTGCTGGAGGGGGTATGGCAAAGCCCTCCAGAATCCACCAAGAGATGGTCCAGCATAGCAGTGGGGGTCAGTACATCAAGCTGCAGCCATTTTTGCAAACGGTGTAACAGGTCATAATACTGCGGTCTGGCGGGTTCAACCGGGTTAAATTCCCACTGATGCACTCGCTGGGCTCGGACCAACACATTCACCCCCAGTCTTGCCAGAATCTCACCCTTTACTGTCATGTAATCGTCCGCTTGATCATACGGTAAGTTGAAAAACACCTGCTGGGGTCCACATGGCAGGAACGGAGCGACGACCTCAGCCCATTGATCGCGGGGAAGCTTCTCCCTCACGGCCTCCTTATTGAACACTGCCAGATAGGTTTCGAGGTTGTCTGAAGGGGTCATATTAGGGATTGCCACACGGACGCTTTCTGGGCATCGTGGATGTTCTGGGATGCTCCTGCCGCTTGTAAAGCGATCACATGCTGCAATAGCAGCTGGTTGGTTTCCTGCTGCTGCTTATTAGCCTCCCACTGCTGCAAGTTAGCCTCCACAAGGGTTTTCACGACAGCTTCCATTTTGTCAAGGGACATGGGTTGTAATCTAGCTGGTTTGATGTAAGACATACAACCGTGCCCAGAAAAACACAATTTTTTCGACCTTCAGGCCAGCCTCACTGCATATTCCCGCATTCTCCACCAATTGTGGGGATTCGCTCTGATAGGCAGTGGCCACAGGTTGCCTGTTATTTAGGTTCCATTTGTGATTCATATTACCTGGCGTACTTACCCACTGCTAATTTCCCTGACGATCCAGTGCCTGATCCTTGTGTACTTCGCTGGTATCCCGACCCCGGCTTCCTCCTGACAATCCTCTGCTGACTCCTTAGGTACTTTACGACTCTCCTGGTATTTTTGACTCCGGCTTCTCCTAACTATTCTCTGCTTGCTCCATTTGTACTTCATTGCTCTCCTGGTATTGACTCGGTCCGTTTACGTTCTGTTGTTTGTCTGGTCTGTCCTCCCAGCACTTATTCCAAGCTAGGGATTGTCGTCCGGTTGTCCCCTGTCATTAGGACTGGCGAGGCAAGTAGGCAGGGCCAGGGGTGAGACAGTGGTCACTTCCCTCCCCCCTGTCTGTGTGTGTACGCGACCGATACATCATGTGTCTACTGTGGGATTTACCTGTTCCCCTGTGGGCCATTCTAGCCTGGTTCAGGGTTATGTGCAGTGTTACTTTTCCACACACAGTGATTTGCATTTAGGTTTAAAAGTTCAACATTGGCCCCATCTGACCAGTGAACCTTCTTCCACATGTTTGCTGTGTCCCCTACATGACTTGTGGCAAACTGCAAACATGACTTAATTATGGCTTGCTTTCAAAAATGGCTTTCTTTTTGCCAATTCCATAAAGGCCAGAGTACACGACTAATAGTTGTCCTGTGGACAGATTCTCACACCTGACCTGTGGAGCTCTACAGCTCTTCCAAAGTGACACTTCTCCACAACTTTATCCCAGACCTGTCTGGTGTGTTACTTGGTTTTCATGATGCTGTTTGATCACTAATGTTAACTAAAAAACTTTTGAGGCCTTCACAAAACAGCTGTAGTTATACTGCAAATAAATTACAGGTGGACTTTAATTGCTAATTAGGTGACTTCTAAAGGCAGTTGGCAACACTGGATTTTATTTAGGGGTATCAGAAAACAGGGGGCTGAATACAAATGTGTCCCACACTTTTCAGATTTTTATTTATAAAATTTTTTGAACATCATGTATCATTTTCTTTTCACCACACATACATGCCACTTTGTGTTGGCCCCTCACATAAAATTCCAATAAAATACATTTAAGTTTGTGGGTGTCACGTAAAAAAAGTGGAAACGTTTAAGGTGTATGAATACTTTTTCAAGGCACCGTATATATACATTCAAAACACAAATCACTCTCAAATATGCATATAAGGCTATGTTCACGTCTGTGTGGGAGGTTCCGTTAGGGGCCTCCATTGCAGTTTCTGTTTAATAAGGCAGACAAAATAGCACTACCTGACAGAAAAACTGACAGGCCCCATTACAGCCAATGGGGTCTGTGGGCAGTGGCGTACCAAGGGGGGGGGGCGGGCCGCCCCGGGTGCCACTCACAAGGGGGGTGCCAGCCAGGCCGCCTGTCTTTAAAAAAAAAAAATTATATTTTTTATTCTTCAGGGCCGCACCGCCGATCGCCACAGGCGGCGCGGCCCTGGATGTAATTGCGGCCGCTGTGTGCTGTGGGGCAGGGGAGGGAGAGGCGTGTCCCTCCCCTGTTCTTCTGATAGGCCGCAGGCACTAATGCCTGCAGCCTATCAGAGGCCAGCTCAGGCAGCGCGATGATGTCATTATCATCGCGACACCTGAGACCGGCAGCACACAGCAGGGACACAGGCCGGAAAAGGCTTGCATCGCTGCTGAGCTGATGGAGGTAAGTATTCGTTTTTTGTTTTTTTTTCCTCTTTGCGGGCGGGGGGGGGGGGGGCCCTGGCACTATGGGGGAACTAGCACTATGGAGGGGCACTATGGGGGGTCACTATAGGGGGAGATCTGGCACTATAGGGGGGAGATCCTGGCACTATAGGGGGGAGATCCTGGCACTATAGGGGGGAGATCCTGGCACTATAGGGGGGAGATCCTGGCACTATAGGGGGGAGATCCTGGCACTATAGGGGGAGATCCTGGCACAATAGGGGGGAGATCCTGGCACAATAGGGGGGAGATCCTGGCACTATAGGGGGGAGATCTGGCACTATAGGGGGGAGATCTGGCACTATAGGGGGAGATCTGGCACTATAGGGGGGAGATCTGGCACTATAGGGGGAGATCTGGCACTATGGGGGGGGGCACTATAGGGACAGCTGGCACTATAGGGGGGAGATCTGGCACTATAGGGGGAGATCTGGCACTATAGGGGGGAGATCTGGCACTATAGGGGGGAGATCCTGGCACTATAGGGGGGAGATCCTGGCACTATAGGGGGGAGATCCTGGCACTATAGGGGGGAGATCCTGGCACTATAGGGGGGAGATCTGGCACTATAGGGGGAGATCTGGCACTATGGGGGGGCACTATAGGGACAGCTGGCACTATAGGGGGGAGATCTGGCACTATAGGGGGAGATCTGGCACTATAGGGGGGAGATCTGGCACTATAGGGGGAGATCTGGCACTATGGGGGGGCACTATAGGGACAGCTGGCACTATAGGGGGAGCTGACACTATAGAGGGAGCTGGCACTATAGGGGGGGGGGAGCTGGCACTATAGGGGGGGAGCTGGCACTATGGGGGGGAGCTGGCACTATGGGGGGGAGCTGGCACTATGGGGGGGGGGCTGGCACTATGGGGGGGGGGGAGCTGGCACTATGGGGACATTTCTTACTGGCACATTATGGGGGGGCACCATGGGGGTATCTGTGGGCTTTTGTTTAATTATTGGCACATTCTGGGGGGCACTATAGGGGAGAGCAGCACTATGGGGCATCTGGTGTTACTATAGGGGCATTATTTGGGGGCACTATGGGGAAGTGGGGGCCCTAAAGTGGTCTTTTGTATTGGAACATTATGGGGGGCACTGGCATTTGGTGGCACTAAGGGGGCATTTTTTTACTGGCACATTATGGGAGGCACTATAGGGGAGAGCGGCACTATGGGGGAGTGGAGCACTATTGGGGCATATGGTGGCACTAAGAAGGGGCATTTTTTTACTGACACATTGTGGGGGAGGAGCACTATAGGGGCATCTGCTGGGGGCACTAAGGGGCATTTTTTTACTGGCATATTATGGGGGACACTATGGGGAAGGGGGAGAGGAGCAGTATGAGGGCATTTACTGGGGCACTATATAGAGGTATTTTATACTGGCATACATTATGGGGACATTAGCTCAACTGCGGGCACTAAGCGGGGGTATTTCATGTACTGTCATATTATAGGGAAAATTAGTACTACTAGGGGGTATCATGGGGAGCTTTACTACTACTGGGGGCTATGAGGAACATGATTACTAGGGCACTATAGTAGTATTTCCAGGGGGACTGTTTCTGCAGTATAGTATTGGGGGTGGCAGGAAACTAATGTCTGTTTCTCAATCTCTGCAGAGACGGGAGATGGCAGAAAAATCATCATGACGGTCTGGTCTGAATGGAGAAGATGAGGAAAGAGAACGTCTACATCAAAGGTGACATCACTGGATGTAAGAGGTATGTGGCGCTATGTAGGAGAGGAGATGCCCCTTATGAACCACTGATCACCCCATATAGACTCCCTGATCACCCCCCTGTCATTGATCACCCCCCTGTAAGGCTCCATTCAGAGGTCCATATGATTTTTACGGATCCACTGATACATGGATCGGATCCGCAAAACACATGCGGATGTCTGAATGGAGCCTTACAGGGGGGTGATCAATGACAGAGGGGTGATCACCCATATAGACTCCCTGATCACCTCCTTCATTGATCACCCCCCTGTAAGGCTCCATTCAGACGTCTGTATGATTTTTACGGATCCACTGATACATGGATCGGATCCGCAAAACACATGCGGATGTCTGAATGTTTTGTAATAAATATTATTGAAAACATTGAAAAAAGTTTGTGCATGTTTTCTTAACTTTCTTGGGGGGGGGGGGGGGGGGGTGCCAAACAAAGGGTTCGCCCCGGGTGCCAAATGCTCTAGGTACGCCCCTGTCTGTGGGTACTATTCAGTTCCATCATATGACAGAAATGGGACTCCCATTATTTTTGTTGTTCTACTGCTATAATGGAACAGAACAAGGACAAATAAAAGCATTGATGTGAACATAATGAATCAATCAGGCTGGCTCACAGTATTTTTGCATACCTAAAATGTATTATCCCAATAAAATAATTCAAATATTAAACATAACCTAGTTTCATGTCAACATATCAGCGTAAATGTATATAGATACATACAATGCGGCGCTTATGCATACATCTATATAGCTGGAGTACTCCAAACAAATACTTCTTTGCTTTCAATATTGGCGTATATCTGCAAACATTCCACTACCAGATAATCGTACGATTTTAACTCTCGAAAGTTTGATTTTAAATAATCGTATAGTTATATACTGTTTTACCGGTAGTTGGAACCTGAATGGTTCAAAGGAATGTCCTCTTTGCGATCCCCGATGGAGAAAACATTCAAAAAATGCTTCCAGATGGTGAATGTCACGCCTTCAGCTCTATTAATTCACTAACTCCTCTGACTCGATCTACGTGGCGTCCCACGTTACCAACCAGGGAGATGGTTTGTTGGTCGATGATATGATCCAATTGAATTAGTCGAGATGGCGGAAATCGATGAAGCAGAGTTTGGTCAGTATAGCGTTCAGTTCCACTCAGCAAGGTTATTGCACTATGTTGGACATGCCGGCAGTGGCAAATCAGCTGTGAAGGTTTTTTAAAGCTGAAGTCACTTAGAGCTGGTAAATGCAATATTCGCAAAGTCCGTTTTTTTGCACAGATAGCTGGGTCAAATTCACACTAGACGCGTTTCGGAACACAAGTTCCTTCCTCAGTAGACAAATGTGGAATGCACAGGAAGGAACTTGTGTTCCGAAACGCATCTAGTGTGAATTTGGAGGGAAGCATATATAACTACTCCCTGCTGCTTGTTTCCAACTCCTTTCATTTGTAGCATTCCAGTCCTACTTTGTCAACTTCTGACATGGACATGGGTCACCTGTGCTGCTGCAGCCAATGACTGGCCGCTGTGGGGGGGGTGTCTTCTAAGCAGCATGTGACTCAGTGATTTGCCACTTGGGGGACAAATCATTGTAGCGAGCAGTCATGATACAGTATCCCAGAAGAACTACTTATTTTATTTGCTATTGACATAATAAATGCAATGCTTCTTGAGTTAAATATTGTGATCTGTTATGTACATGCATTGTATAGACAATATATGGTTAACTACTTGACAAATTGTGTTAAGTTGTTAGGAGATAAACTAGGTCTGCCCCCTTTTTAGCTAGTTTTGTGGGAGTCTAGTCTGAAGCAGCCTGGAGGAACAACGTATCTGTTTGTTCTCCTGTACAACTTGGTCAAAGTTCAGAGAAACCTTGTGAGCCTACGAATGCCCAGAAAGTTGTTTATGGCAGAAAGGTTTTGCTACTGTGGCAGGGAGTATTACCAAAGCACCTCCCACACTTTAAGACAGATTGGCCACTTGTATCTCAGTTCTGCATCCCTCAGCCTGAGAATTGCAAAAGGACTTAACAGAAACTGTATTGCATGCCTGTGGTTCTAATGAGAGACTACAAAGTGTCTTTAGAGAGTATGAGTACTATAACCATCATCATTGCTGTCCATATGCTGCTATTGAGAGACTATTGCACTGTGGCATACTGTGGGACTGTGCCCTTTGCTGCTATTTGAACTACAATCTTATCATCAACTTAGTAAAGAGAGACTTTGTTTATTGCAATGAATGGGTATGATCTGGAAACGGAAGTGGGGACCCAAACTTTGTGGAGAACCCCTTTAACGTCAATGATAATTCTTAAATCAGATACATTCCTAAGAGTTTTGAAATAGAGTTTTGAAGTTTTACTCGATATATTTTTTAAAACCACATGTGATCTGTTATGGAGTGCATCCCTAGCAATTAGATGACCATACATGTTCAGACCCAATTTACAAGCACTAAAATAAATGCTAAGAAGGAGAAAAGCAGCTTGTCCGCAGTAAGCATATTATATAGTATACGGTATACTATGCATATAAAATATGCTACCATTGCCTACTGGTTGTCTGTATTTCTTTAGCCAAGTCCCAAAAGTATTTTTCCCTTTTTTGTGCTTTGTTCTAAAATCTGGTACCAGTTAGAGCAGTAAGAACAATTAAGGCATGTTCACACATGACAGCTTTGTTGAACAAATTTATGGGACTGGAATTCAGTGAAAGGCAATATTTTTGCAGCGTTAACAAACCCTTTCAGATATATGGGATAGTTGCAAAATTTTGTGCAACAAAATATGCTAGGTGTGAACTTACCCTGAATGTTAAATGTAGACCAGGGACCTAAACAGCTAAATGTTTTTTTGTTCTGAATTCTGACTGCTCATATACTCTGCATCTAGTCCCTGACAGCTATATGACCTACAGCCTTGAACAAATCTCAAGAAATGAGCTGCTCGATGTAAACGAGTGCGAGGAGTAACTGGGTCAATAGAAATAAAGAAATGGATGTAACATTTGCTGGAGTGACTCTGTAAGCTCCAACATCAATGTGTTATTGATAACCAGAAATATAGCATTGTTTGAAGCTTTTCCCCTTTTGCAGGTTGTGATCTTCAGAACAATTGGCGTAAATGATCTGGAAAAGCTATGTATTACACCAATGAAAAATGAATCATAACAGTGAAAATCTGTGTTCTCAGGATCAATATAACAGTTCGAACTCTATACAGCAAATTGAGACCAGAGATTAAATGATAACAGCAGAGCTTTAACCATGGTTAAGGTTGGCTGATATGAGTGTGTTTCGCTGATTATTTATTTGCAAAGACAAAGCTACAGTTCCATCCTGAACGAGAACTGATTTATTTTAACCATGATCATATATATATATATATATATATATATCTATATATACACTCTATTATCATATCACTCAAAGTAGAAGCTATCCAAGATACTGAATTTCTCAGTTCTGCAGCAAAGATCAAATTGGCACCTACACAACATGGATTTTTCAAATAACATATCATGCACACATTGTTCACTTGAGTACAATGAAAGTAGGCAAATAAAGGGTTAATTGAAATTTTGTTTTGTTCTGGCTCGTATGTACAAACTGATCATATCTATGTCTGAACATCTCCAAAATGACAGGTCTTGTGGGTTGTTCCCAGGATGCTGTGTTTAGTACCTACCAAAAATGGTTCAAAGAAGGACAACTGGTCAACTGGCGATAAGGGTAATAGGTGCCCGAGTGGTAGTACCCTCCTAATTTGTATTTTGTAGCGCCTACTTACTTTTGTTCTTTAATTGTGGTTTGAGGAACATGATACTTCAAGTGGTTGACTTGACCTTAAAATTCTATCTATGGAGGTCTGCAGGATTTAAAGGGTATGCTGCTAATGTTTTTCTGCGTGATGCCACAAGACACCTTCAATTTCTAACTAGATTATACATCGAAAACATATCTATAAATATAAGCAGTCCACCAGTAATTACTCACAAACACTAACATTTGGATTGACATATTTCCCTTTAAGGGCTACTAAAACTTATAGTCACACAGTAGGTAATTCAGACTGGCAGGTTTCAGATAAGTAGAACTCATCTCACAAACCTATTAACGTAAACATACTGATCATCTCAATGGGAGAGAGAGAGAGCTTGGATGGCTCGTCTCCATCATTTAGGTTAAAATTGCAGGTCAGTAACTTCCCACCAGGTCTGTTCTGCATAATGTGTCTATCGCCTGCTGATGTTCTAACATATAGATGACCCAACTAGTAAGGCTCATAGGTTTCAACAGAAAAAGATATTTATAATATGTCCATACTGTGTAAGCACACATTCTGTAAATCCATTTACCTAATCTTTAGGTATCAATTTTCCTTATGACTATATGGCTAAAAACCTCATGTTGCTTTTGCTCCTTGCTTTTCTTGCCAATGATGTAAACAAGAAAGACATTATCTTAGATCGGGATTAGAGATAAGCGGATTTCTTGAAATTAGTTTCAGGTTCTAATGAACCAAATGGTGGAATCATACAACCTTATACCTGCTAGGAAGTAAGAGATACTATCAACTTGGTTAAATAGCAAAAGTCGAAATTGACTTCAAATACACATCCAGAAGCTTAATCACATAATATCTTACTGTCCAAATAGCATGGCTTCTGTTTCGGGATAAAGACTGGCAACCTATAAGACTGACAGGTATAGGGACCTTTGGCCTCTCACAACACAAGTCAATACCTTCTGCCATACAAGCACAGAAGGCACAGTCACAAGTATCTGGAGAAAGCCAATGTACTGACTACATCTTGAGTAGAGGTCCAAGAGGTAACCTGGCATCCTCAATTTACCAGTGAATAAGAAGTTTTAAACATAAATATCACTGCCACAGTTGATCAATATATAAAATTAACATAACTCATAACTGGACTAGATACATTGTCCCTCCAGGCTGCTTCAGACTAGACTCCCACAAAACTAGCTAGAGGGCAGACCTAGTTTATAATGGAAAATAATAAAATCTACAGAACACCAAACCCAAACCCAAACTTCAGTGAAGAAGTCCAGGTTCGGGTCTGGGTACCACATTCAGTTTTTTATCACACGCTTGCAAAACGCATTAAAATTCTTTGCACTCGTGTGGAAAAAACTAAACAACACAATGCAATCGCAGACCAAACTGACTAAAATTGCGTGTGCACTCGTGAGGGTTTCCCGCAAGGCACCCGCAATGCATCCGGACCTCTTCCGTGACGCCTGTGTGTAAGGGGCCTTAGGGCTTGGTTGCACTTGACATGGTCCTGCCACTTTACAAATCACTAGTCAGACCACACATGGAGTACTGTGTACAGTTCTGGGCTCCTGTGAACAAGGCAGACATAGTAGAGCTGGAGAAGGTTCAGAGAAGGGCAACTAAAGTAATTATTGGAATGGGTGGACTACTGTACCCAGAAAGATTATCAAAATTAGGGTTATTCAGTTTAGAAAAAAGCCAACTGAGGGGAGATCTAATAACTATGTATAAATATATCAGGGGTCAGTACAGAGATCTCTTCCATCATCTATTTATCCCCAGGACTGTGACTGTGACGAGGGGACATCCTCTGCGTTTGGAGGAAAGAAGGTTTGTACACATACATAGAAAAGGATTCTTTATGGTAAGAGCAGTGAGACTATGGAACTCTCTGCCTGAGGAGGTGGTGATGGTGAGTACAATAAAGGAATTCAAGAGGGGCCTGGATGTATTTCTGGAGTGTAATAATATTACAGGATATAGCTACTAGAGAGCGGTCGTTAATCCAGGGAGTTATTCTGATTGTCTGATTGGAGTCAGGATTCCTTCTTTAATGAGGAAAATTGGCTTCTACCTCACTGGATTATTTGCCCTTCTCTGGGTCAACTTGCAGGATAACAGGCTTAAAGGGACACTGTCACCTGGATTTCACTTACTAAGCTGTTAATATCACATCAGTCTCCACGTTTTACATTAAAATATACTAGTATTACTACCCTGTGTCTTGTAATTTCTCTATAAAATCACTTTTATTAATATGCTAATTACCTCAATAAGGAGCCCAAGGGGCTGTCCCTCCCGCTCATCGCCGACGCAATGTGTTTGCTGTGCCTGGAATCTTGTGCACGCGCCGTGGATACTCATGTCAGCGCCCGCACGGTGTACTGGCATCGGCCTCACAGATTCACTGGACCTGGAAATGCATGAGATTTCGGGCGCAACAAACACATTACATCGGTGATGAGCAGTGAATAAATTAACAGCGGGGAGGTGCTGGGCTCCAAGATAATGGGCGCGGCTGGGCTCCAACGAACAGTGGGACAGCCCCTTGGGCTCCTTATTGAGGTAATTAGCATATTAACAAAACACATTACATTGGCGATGAGCAGTGAATAAATTAACAGAGGGGAGGTGCTGGGCTCCAAGATAATGGGCGCGGCTGGGCTCCAACTGACAGTGGGACAGCCCCTTGGGCTCCTTATTGAGGTAATTAGCATATTAACAAAAAGCGATTTTATAGACAAATTACAATACACAGGGCAGTAATACTAGTATATTGTAATATAAATTGTGGAGACTGATGTGGTGATGTTAATAGCTCAGTAAGTGAAAGCCAGGCGACAGTGTCCATTTAAATTGATGGACGGGTGTCTTATTTCGGCCTAACAAACTATGTTACTATGAAATAGCAATCAAGGCGGGTCTCACCATAAGCGACATGTTATACTTGCTATTGCGATCAACAGTATCATCTAGCTCCAAGGAGGATAGACGGAAGAAAGCACACTAGCTGACCCAAGATAACATCCAGAGAGAAACATAGGGAGAGGAGGAAGGTGGAAAGCAAGGGGGAAGGGGAAAAATATAGGTGAACATGAATAATATCTATGTCATATCAATATACACTCACCTAAAGAATTATTAGGAACACCATACTAATACGGTGTTGGACCCCCTTTTGCCTTCAGAACTGCCTTAATTCTACGTGGCATTGATTCAACAAGGTGCTGATAGCATTCTTTAGAAATGTTGGCCCATATTGATAGGATAGCATCTTGCAGTTGATGGAGATTTGAGGGATGCACATCCAGGGCACGAAGCTCCCGTTCCACCACATCCCAAAGATGCTCTATTGGGTTGAGATCTGGTGACTGTGGGGGCCATTTTAGTACAGTGAACTCATTGTCCTGTTCAAGAAACCAATTTGAAATGATTCGAGCTTTGTGACATGGTGCATTATCCTGCTGGAAGTAGCCATCAGAGGATGGGTACATGGTGGTCATGAAGGGATGGACCTGGTCAGAAACAATGCTCAGGTAGCCTGTGGCATTTAAACTATGGCCAATTGGCACTAAGGGGCTTAAAGTGTGCCCAGAAAACATCCCCCACACCATTACACCACCACCACCAGCCTGCACAGTGGTAACAAGGCATGATGGATACATGTTCTCATTCTGTTTACGCCAAATTCGGACTCTACCATTTGAATGTCTCAACAGAAATCGAGACTCATCAGACCAGGCAACATTTTTCCAGTCTTCAACAGTCCAATTTTGGTGAGCTCGTGCAAATTGTAGCCTCTTTTTCCTATTTGTAGTGGAGATGAGTGGTACCCGGTGGGGTCTTCTGCTGTTGTAGCCCACCTTTCTTTCCCATTCTGACATTCAGTTTGGAGTTCAGGAGATTGTCTTGATCAGGACCACAACCCTACATGCATTGAAGCAACTGCCATGTGATTGGTTGACTAGATAGATAGATAGATTAATGAGAAATAGAACGGGTGTTCCTAATAATTCTTTAGGTGAGTGTATAGCTCCAGCATTGGTGCTAACTATCAGGCTTCTGGAGCCCAAGTATCCTAGTGCCTCATTCATCTTTTTTATTGTATTATTTTTTGTTAGGCTACTTTCACACTAGCGTTGTTTGAATCCGGCGTTCAATTCCGACACTGGAACTGCCCACCGGATCCGGAAAAACGTGTGAAAACGGATTACATTTAAATCCTGATCAGGCTTTCGATCACAATGGAAAAATGCATTGGAAAAAACGGATCCGCCATTTATGGACTTTAACTTTTTTTTCACATTTTTCGGGTTTAACATGCAAAAGCCGGATCCGTTTTGACTGAACACACGGGGCCGGATCCGGCGTTAATGCAAGTCAATGGGAAAAAAGCCTGATCAGGCGTTCAGTCAAAGTGTTCAGGCTTTTTGGCCGGAGGTAAAAATACTGCATGCTACGTTTTTCTGAAAAGCCTGATCAGTCAAAAAGACTGAACAGAAGACATCCTGATGCATCCTGAAGGACTGACTCTCCATTCAGAATGCATTAGGATAAAACTGATCAGTTCTTTTCCGGATTTGAGCCCCTAGGACGGAACTCAGCGCCGGAAAAGAAAAACGCTAATGTGAAAGTACCCTTAGTTTTGAATATTTTTTATTAAATAGTCTTGTCATATTTATTATTGTGTATGCATTTTAACTATTATGTAGTAGTTTATTTTAGGTTATTGTGGGCTATTCATTATCTAAATACTTGAATATATGTTTTTTAAGTTTTATGTTTTGATTTAATGGCTATTTATTATTACTGAATAAAATCAACTGACCATAATCTATTAGCATGCCTTCTTGAGTGCCAAAGGGTGATTTCACATGTGGCAGATTTTGTTGCAGAAACTTCTGAAACTGACAACCAGTTCTGGTTATCTGAATGGTTTTTTTGGGGGCAGGAAGCACAGGGATATCCACAAGCCCCACTAAGGTGAATGGAACTGATTGTCAGTTGCAGAAATTTCTGTAACAAAATCTGCTATGTGTAAAGGCACCAAAATAGTATTATTTATGTCTAATTTATATGTATTGGTTCTAAGGGTATACAATATAACTTTTTTGTGTACTTGACAAACCTCTCAATTTTTGGGATGGACAGCATTTATTTTAATAATGTATCTTGTGCATTTTAGAAATGATACTCTATCATGTGAGGTATCAAATGTTGCATCCATTAATGCAGACTTTTATCTGTTTTGTGAAGGTATGCACAAACTGCTGTGGCTGAAAATAATGGATTCTGAGGGTCATGATGTTTCTGATAGACATCTATAGGTTGTATATTTTTACATATAACCCATTGATTGTAACACAGTTCAATTACTTACACTTTTAGTGTAGAAATAGGGTGTGGAAATTATTTTAAAAAACTGCTTCTGGGTGACCTTCTCTGGTGAGTGCTACATACATGATGTGATGTTCCCACACAATAGGGAACACTCAGGTCTCCTTGTACTTGGCAAAGAAAGAAACAATGTCTTCATCTCAGCACATGAATTATTGACAGAGCGTTTGAAGTGGGTCCAAAGTTTCATTCTAACTGACTGTATTTTCTCCGAAGATTTGTCATAGGTTTGGGAATCTGGAAAGACTGTAGAGGAAGAGTAATAGAAGGCAGACATTTGCTACCTCTTAAACTTTACAGTGCCTGACTCCTTGCTAATATGTTTAAAACATCAAACATCTCGTCTCAGAGCTACTGCATGAAGATATAGTGAATCACTGCATTTAAGGTGAAAAATAGATATCAGGTTATCTCTTTTTTTAGAGTTACGCAAGAATTATTGTAAATAATAGAAGGTCAAAGCATCTGACATTAGTGCAAAATGAGATTTCAACTAATGTTGTCAGTTACAATATGGTACAATTTGTCCTCAGATAAACTTATGAATAGGATCAAAACAAGCACAGATATCACAAAATACTTAGTTTTGGAGGTGTTTAACTTTGAGTCACAGAACTACTGTAGATTTGATGATTTGTGGCAGGTTTGTGCACTTATTATAAGGTTAGTTAAAAAAGTTATTTAAAGGGGTAGTCCCATCTGGGTGATTATGGGGCTCCGTTCTTGAGATAGGAGTGGGTGAAAGAGGTGAGATCCAGACTTATTGGGAATGGCCCTTTAAAGGGGTTATCCCATGAATAATGTAAAAAAAATATAAATCAGACATCATATAGTACATGACAATCTCTTTCTAACAAAGCTAGAAAAAGCCCTGTACCTCACATTGATTTAGAGATCTCCTCATTGATTAATCTACTAGATTTACATATATCCAGCTGACAGCTCAAGGGGAGTGTCTTTTCTGCTGCAGCTAAGGGGGCGTGTCTCAGCTCTCTCTATCACAGCTCAGGAGGCAGTTGAAGGATGAAACTGAGCATGTGCGGCCTTCTCAGTGAGCAGGACAAAGAAACAAACAGCAGGTGACGCTATACAGATACATTTTATTAAATAACTCGATAGTAGAGTTGAGCGAACACCTGGATGTTCGGGTTCGAGAAGTTCGGCCGAACTTTCCGAAAATGTTCGGGTTCGGGATCCGAACTTCGCCCCGAACTTCGCCCCAAACCCGAACCCCATTGAAGTCAATGGGGACCCGAACTTTTCGGCACTAAAAAGGCTGTAAAATAGCCCAGGAAAGGGCTAGAGGGCTGCAAAAGGCAGCAAAATGTAGGTAAATCCCCTGCAAATAAATGTGGATAGGGAAATGAATTAAAAAATAAATAAATAAATAAATAAAAATTAACCAATATCTATTGGAGAGAGGTCCCATAGCAGAGAATCAGGCTTCATGTCACCCACCACTGTAACAGGCTACTGTGAGATATTTAGGGCCTGGCACCCAGACAGAGGGGAGAGGTCCCATAGCTGAGAATCAGGCTTCATGTCATAGCAGAGAATCATGCTTCATGTCACCCACCACTGGAACAGGCCACTGTCAGATATTTTTAGGCCCCGGCACCCAGACAAAGGAGAGAGGTCCCATAGCAGAGAATCAGGCTTCATGTCATAGCAGAGAATCAAGCTTCATGTCACCCACCACTGGAACAGGCCACTGTCAGATACTTTTAGGCCCCGGCACCCAGACAGAGGAGAGAGGTCCCATAGCAGAGAATCAGGCTTCATGTCACCCACCACTGCAACAGGCCACTGTCAGATATTTTTGGGCCCCGGCACCCAGACAGAGGAGAGAGGTCCCATAGCAGAGAATCAGGCTTCATGTCATAGCAGAAAATCAGGCTTCATGTCAGCCACCACTGGAACAGGCAACTGTCAGATATTTTCAGGCCCCGGCACCCAGACAGAGGAGAGGTTCATACAACTTTGGGTTGCCCCTCAATATAATGGTAAAATTAAAAAAAGAGGATTGAATGAAGACGTGCCCTGGAGTACAAGAATATATGGTTAAGGGGAGGTAGTTATAAATGTCTAATCTGCACAAGGGATAAACAGGTCCTGTGGGATCCATGCCTGGTTCATTTTTATGAACGTCAGCTTGTCCACATTGGCTGTAGACAGGCGGCTGCGTTTGTCTGTAATGACACCCCGTGCTGAATACACGTTCAGACAAAACGCTGGCTGCCGGGCAGGCCAGCACCTCCAAGGCATAAAAGGCTAGCTCTGGCCACGTGGACAATTTGGAGACCCAGAAGTTGAATGGGGCCGAACCATCAGTCAGTACGTGGAGGGGCACATGTACTGTTCCACCATGTTAGTGAAATGCTGCCTCCTGCTAACACGTTCCGTATCAGGTGGTGGTGCAGTTAGCTGTGGCGTGGTGACAAAACTTTTCCACATCTCTGCCATGCTAACCCTGCCCTCAGAGGAGCTGGCCGTAACACAGCTGCGTTGGCGACCTCTTGCTCCTCCTCTGCCTTCGCCTTGGGCTTCCGCTTGTTTCCCTGTGACATTTGGGAATGCTCTCAGTAGCGCATCTACCCATGTGCGCTTGTACTCGCGCATCTTCCTATCACGTTCCAGTGCAGGAAGTAAGGTGGGCACATTGTCTTTGTACCGGGGATCCAGCAGGGTGGCAACCCAGTAGTCCGCACACGTTAAAATGTGGGCAACTCTGCTGTCATTGCGCAGGCACTGCAGCATGTAGTCGCTCATGTGTGCCAGGCTGCCCAGAGGTAAGGACAAGCTGTCCTCTGTGGGAGGTGTATCGTCCTCCGTTTCCCCCCAGCCACGCACCAGTGATGGGCCCGAGCTGCGTTGGGTGCATCCCCACTGTGAACATGCTTCATCCTCGTCCTCCTCGTCCTCCAGTAATGGGCCCTGGCTGGCCACATTTGTACCTGGCCTCTGCTGTTGCAAAAACCTCCCTCTGAGTCACTTCTAAGAGACTGGCCTGAAAATGACCCCTCTTCCTCCTCCTCCTGGGCCACCTCCTCTTCCATCATCGCCCTAAGTGTTTTCTCAAGGAGACATAAAAGTGGTATTGTAACGCTGATAACGGCGTCATCACCACTGGCCATGTTGGTGGAGTCCTCGAAAAAGCGCAACAGGGCACACAGGTCTCGCATGGAGGCCCAGTCATTGGTGGTGAAGTGGTGCTGTTCCGCAGTGCGACTGACCCGTGCGTGCTGCAGCTGAAACTCCACTATGGCCTGCTGCTGCTCGCACAGTCTGTCCAGCATGTGCAAGGTGGAGTTCCACCTGGTGGGCACGTTGCATATGAGGCGGTGAGCGGGAAGGCCGAAGTTACGCTGTAGTGCAGACAGGCGAGCAGCAGCAGGATGTGAACGCCGGAAGCGCGCACAGACTGGCCCGCACTTTATGCAGCAGCTCTGACATATCGGGGTAGTTGTGAATTAACTTCTGCACCACCAAATTCAGCACATGTGCCAGGTAAGGGATGTGCATCAAACCGGCTAGTCCCAGAGCTGCGACGAGATTTCGCCCATTATCGCACACCACCAGGACGGGCTTGAGGCTCACAGGCAGCAACCACTCGTCGGTCTGTTGTTCAATACCCCGCCACAACTCCTGTGCGGTGTGGGGCTTGTCCTCCAAACATATGAGCTTCAGAATGGCCTGCTGATGTTTACCCCGAGCTGTGCTGAAGTTGGTGGTGAAGTTGTGTGGCTGACTGGATGAGCAGGTGTAAGAAGAGGAGAAGGAAGCCGAGTAGGAGGAGGAGGCTACAGGAGGCAAAGAATGTTGCCCTGCGATCCTTGGCGGCGGAAGGACATGCGCCAAAGAACTCTCCGCCTGGGGCCCAGCCGCCACTACATTTACCCAGTGTGCAGTTAGGGAGATATAGCATCCCTGGCCATGCTTACTGGTCCACATATCTGTGGTTAGGTGGACCTTGCCACAGATGGCGTTGCGCAGTGCACACTTGATTTTATCGGATACTTGTTGTGCAGGGAAGGCACGGCTCTCTTGGAGAAGTAGTGGCGGCTGGGAACAACATACTGTGGGACAGCAAGTGACATGAGCTGTTTGAAGCTGTCTGTGTCCACCAGCCTGAATGACAGCTTTTTATAGGCCAGTAGTTTAGAAATGCTGGCATTCAGGGCCAGGGATCGAGGGCGGCTAGGAGGGAATTTACGCTTTCTCTCAAATGTGGAGAGCTGAACACTGCAGTGTGACATGGTGGAGATGCTTGGTGACGTAGGTGGTGGTTGGTGGTACATCCTCTGTTTGCTGGGCGGCAGATGCCAACGTTCCTCCAGAGGCGGAGGAAGAGGCTGAGGCGGCAGCAGCAGAAGAGGTAGCAGGGGGAGCCTGAGTGAGTTCCTAGTTTTTAAGGTGTTTACTCCACTGCAGTTCATGCTTTGCATGCAGATGCCTGGTCATGCAGGTTGTGCTAAGGTTCAGAACATTAATGCCTCGCTTCAAGCTCTGATGGCACAGCGTGCAAACCACTCGGGTCTTGAAGCTGCCTTTGGGGTGCTCGGTCCCAGGTGGCGGTGGCCAGTAGCAGGCGAACTCTCTTGGTCGGCGGGTGTTCTGCTTTTGCCCCCTGCTCCCTCTTTTGCTACGCTGTTGGCTCGGTCTCACCACTGCCTCTTCCTCTTCCTCTGAAAGTCAGTGGCACGACCTTCATTCCATGTGGGGTCTATGACCTCATATGACCTCATCGTCCCCTGCATCGTCTTCCACCCAGTCTTCCTCCCTGACCTCCTGTTCAGTCTGCACACTGCAGAAAGACGCAGCAGTTGGCACCTGTGTTTCGTCATCATCAGAGAAGTGCTGAGGTAGTATTCCTATGTCCTTATCATCAGGAAACATAAGTGGTTGTGCGTCAGTGCATTCTGTGTCTTCCACCGCTGGGGAAGGGCTAGGTGGATGCCCTTGGGAAACCCTGCCAGCAGAGTCTTTAAACAGCATAAGAGACTGCTGCATAACTTGAGGCTCAGACAGTTTCCCTGATATGCATGGGGGTGATGTGACAGACTGATGGGCTTGGTTTTCAGGCGCCATCTGTGCGCTTTCTGCAGAAGACTGGGTGGGAGATAATGTGAACGTGCTGGATCCACTGTCGGCCACCCAATTGACTAATGCCTGTACCTGCTCAGGCCTTACCATCCTTAGAACGGCATTGGGCCCCACCAAATATCCCAGTAAATTCTGTTGGCTACTGGGACCTAAGGTAGTTGGTTCACTAGGACGTGTGGCTGTGGCAGAACGGCCACGTCCTCTCCCAGCACCAAAGGGTCCACTAACACCACCACGACCATCTCCGCGTCTCTTACTAGATGTTTTCCTCATTGTTACCGTTCACCACAATAAGAAAAAAATTATTCAGGCCTTTTTTTACAGGCACCTAACACTATCTGGCTATCTATTTAAGTACCATATTACACTAATACAGGCACAGCAGTAACCATAGATTTAGGGGAATATAAATTGTAGGCCTAGTATTTAGGCCCTGGATGAAAGGTATCCTTTTTACGGACAGAATTAGACTTGGAGATGCACGGTAGCATGTGAAGTTATTGAGGATGACCCTATCAGCACTTGAATTTGCACCTTGAATGTAATATACCCTTTTATGGAAATAAATACACTATGTGAGATGCACAATAGTGTGTGCAAATTTATAGGCTTATGCTTTCAGCAATTGTAATTTAACAGTTTGTGTAATATACCCTTTTACAGAACAAAAATACAATTGGAGATGCACGCTGAGTGTAATATACCCTTTTACGGACAGATTTAAACTTGGCATGCAACAGCTGGAACACCAGATTTAGGGTATTGCTATTTTGGCAATTGAATTTCACACCAGAAAAAAATATATCCTTTGCCAGACAGCAGACAGTATTACAATTGGCTAGCCACAGCTGAAACACCAGATTTAGGGTATTGCTATTTTGGCAATTGTATTTCACCCAATAAAATAGCAAGCACAGCCAAGCCCTTGATGTAGGATATAGCAAAAAAACAACAACACACTATTGATGGTTAAATGGACTTGGTGGCAGCTTGTGCTGGCGCACCACAAGACACAAGATGGCCGCCGATCACCCTAGAAAAAAGTGACAGAAAAACATTTAGGGCAGCCTAAAAACACTGATCAATTAACTAGCAGAAGTTGAATGATTCACAGCTGTAGATCGATCACTTCATTAAGTGTTTTTGCTGAGTAAATCCCTGTCTAGTGCCTAATCTCGCCCTAACAGCAGCTGCATCCTCTCCCTACACTGATCAGAGCAGAGTGACGTGCGGCGCTACGTGACTCCAGCTTAAATAGAGGCTGGGTCACATGCTGCACTGGCCAATCACAGCCATGCCAATAGTAGGCTTTGCTGTGATGGCCTCTTGGGGTGAAGTAGTATGACGCTTGTTGATTGGCTGCTTAGCAGCCTTTCAAAAAGCGCCAAGAAAGCGCCGAACACCGAACCTGAACTTTTACGTAAATGTTCGGGTCCGTGTCACGAACACCCCAAAATTCGGTACGAACCCGAACTATACAGTTCGGGTTCGCTCATCCCTACTCGGTAGCAATAATAAATGTTTAATTACATGCAATTACAAAAGTATTCAGATCCAGGTGAAAACTGTAGAATATTTTTTTGTGGGACAACCCCTTTAATTTTTTCCAGCATAAAAATGAATACATCTTATAAGCATATATTACAAAGAAAATGCATGATACAATGTGATTATAAATTGTTAACAACCTGTCCAAAAAGTTAGAGGAGCATTTAGACAAAACTTGAAGCTCATGTCAAGGGTCCTGATGCAAAATATGTAACAGAGCTAAGTCCGGTCATACACAAAAGATGCTTGTTCGGCTGACAGCTATCATTCCTGATCTTTTCATACACATGCCTGCCTAGCTAGGCTGAGCAAATGTGTATTCTCAGTAGGAAGAGGAGGAGGAATCTTCTGAAAGGTTCCTCCACAAAGGGGCACTAGAGAGATGTTTCTCTTTCCTTGGGAGACACCTCTGCATAATACTTTCACATGGAGCATTGCCAATAAGTCTCCATACAATGGATCACTTCCAATAAGTCTCCATATACAGCTGGTCTCTTTAAGAAGCGCAGCACCCTACCTAGGCTACATCAAAGGCATCACACTCAGCTAGCAAAAATCCTCCGCACTGACAAGGGGACAGCACCCCAAAACAGTTGTCGACGGTTAGATACCTGGCTTGGCCATTTTCTCTCATTATGTCCAAATGATTGTTATAAAGTCAGATGTTGACACATAAGGAGCCACTTCGACAAGGCGATAGTGAGGTGGTTCTCTTTCTTTAGGAAATATCTCTCTGCACATTATTTTCAGTAAAACAAAATGGTCAGCCAATTAATCCAACTGTTCAATCCTTGTGTCCCCTGACATCTGCCATTAGGGGAGAATTGAAAGGCACCATACCTTAGCTGGTTGACTGCCCCACCGGAACTGAACAGATTGATATAAAGTTTTTGGGGAAAAGAACAGTATAACTTGCATTTCATTCATTTAAATTCCTGCTTATTTTGGGCTTTGGAGTCAAGGGGGCGGTCCTATCAGTGATTGACAGCCTTCCCTCTATGACTGTGTATACAGAAATAGCTGTCAATCACTGTAAGGACCACCTTCGGAATACGAAGACACTCTCCATCCCCGTGCACCATAGGATGTCCTCCTTCCCATCTATGATGACTGGGTACTTATGATGTTTTCCATGCTCGATGAGCAGCTGATACCACACTTGCATGGATAAGGATCCGTTCAGAATGCATCAGTTTGGCACTGTTGCGCCTCCATTCCGCTCTGGATGCGGACACCAAAACGCTGCTTGCAGCGTTTTGGTGTCCGCCTGGCGATGCGGAGCCAAATAGATCCGCCCTGACTTACAATGTAAGTCAATGGGGACAGATCACTTTTCACTGACACAATATGGTGCAGTTGAAAACTGATCCGTCCCCCATTGACTTTCAAAGTAAGTCAGGACGGATCCGTTTTGACTTAGACTTTTTTTTAAAGAATAATGCAAACGGATCTGTTCTAAACGGATACAAGGGTTTGCATTATAGGTGCGGATCCGTCTGTGCAGATACCAGACGGATCCGCACCTAACGCAGGTGTGAAAGTAGCCTTAGGTGTATAAATATCCACTAGAGTCAACTTGCGGAAAGGTAATAACACTGTCAGCGGTTCACCACAGTGTACAATAAATCTATCCACAAGGGTATAAGTAATGGACACACTGAGTTTATTATCAATTTACAACACCCAGCGGTCTCACTACCCAAATACAGTTGCAAGAAAAAGTATGTGAACCCTTTGGAATGATATGGATTTCTGCACAAATTGGTCATAAAATGTGATCTGATCTTCATCTAAGTCACAACAATAGACAATCACAGTTTGCTTAAACTAATAACACACAAAGAATTAAATGTTACCATGTTTTTATTGAACACCCCATGTAAACATTAACAGTGCAGGTGGAAAAAGTATGTGAACCCTTGGATTTAATAACTGGTTGAACCTCCTTTGGCAGCAACTACTTCAACCAAACGTTTTGCCAGTACTGCTATGGAACATCCAGGTGCTCTTGTGCAAACTGTAAACATGCAGCAATGTTTGTTTTGGACAGCAGTGGCTTCCTCTGTGGTATCCTCCCATGAAATCCATTCTTAGTTTAGTGTTTTACATATCGTAGATTCGCTAACAGGGATGTTAGCATATGCCAGAGACTTTTGTAAGTCTTTAGCTGACACTCTAGGATTCTTCTTCACCTCACTGAGCAGTCTGCGCTGTGCTCTTGCAGTCATCTTTACAGGACGGCCACTCCTAGGGAGAGTAGCAGCAGTGCTGAACTTTGTCCATTTATAGACAATTTGTCTTACCGTGGACTGATGAACAGCAAGGCTTTTGGAGATACTTTTATAACCCTTTCTGTGAAAAGCAAACCCAGAACTAGTGTGTGTTTTTTTATAGGGCAGGACAGCTGTAACCATTACCTCCAATTTCATCTCATTGATTGGACTCCAGTTGGCTGGCACCTCACTCCAATTAGCTCTTGGAGATGTCATTAGTCTAGCGGTTCACATACTTTTTCCAACTGCACTGTGAATGTTTACATGGTGTGTTCAATAAAAACATGGTAACATTTAATTCTTTGTGTGTTATTAGTTTAAGCAGACTGTGATTGTCTATTGTTGTGACTTAGATGAAGATCAGATCACATTTTATGACCAATTTGTGCAGAAATACATATCATTCCAAATGGTTCACATACTTTTTCTTGCAACTGTAATTGATGGTGACTCGGGTATATATTAGACCAAAGCCTGATGACCAAACAATATGATTCATGTATGGGGTCTGTCTCTCGTATCCCAGAAAATAAACCCCACTGTCCTGATGCCTAACAGAGTAATGGCCAGGAAGACCCCTTACATGATTTAGAGGCTGACTACTATTACTGGGCCCTGCTCGACGCATTTCTGGTGTCTTAGTACTAGACTCATCAGGAGCAAGCGGGCAAGAAGCAGGTAAGTAAAAAGATCTGTTGCCTATAAATTGAAATTGGCGAGTTGAGATGGCCTTGCGGTTTGCCCGGTGGTCATTTCGTGTCGAACTTTTCTCGTTCACAGTTCGCCGAACAGGCGAACATATGGCGATGTCCGCCGAGGCCATATTATTTTGCATTGTGCCAAACTTTGACCCATGACACATTCATCAGGTGGGACAGGGCAGCCAATTGAGACGGCACATGGACATACCCCCTACCCTATAAATAAACCTGATCTGGCCGCCATTTTACATTCAGTTTTTTGCCAGTGTAGGGAGTGGTTGTTGTGTGGAGCATGGACAGACTGTTAGAGACACCAAACGCTAGCTGATAAGGCCACAAAAGCCCTTTTAAGGACTGGTATAGGTGTGCTATCGATAGGTGTGATATACTGAGGGGTGTGATATACTTATAATATACTTTCTAACATAGAAAGTATATTATAGTGCATTTGTATTGTGCAGCAGTTGTGTGCGGTTCTGCTGCAATACCGCAGCTATACAGAGGGACAAACGCTATTGGAAACCTACGTCATCACGTCTTTACCCCCTCTGTTGAAGGGGCTTCATCGTCATGAGAAGAGGGTGGCAGCTTGCCCGTGAGGCAGTGGCAGAGCCAGCAGGTCGCTGGCGTGACCAGGAGTAAGCAGGATGGCAACAGTGGGAGGTCGTAGCCAAACGTGGCCGGGGTAGACCACCCGCTTTGCAGGAGTCTACCTGCCCGGGAAGTAGTGGTGCATGATCTCACAGAGGCAGTGGCAGTAGCAGTCATTCAGTGCATAGTGTTAGGGGTAAAATCACCTACTCGGAGGTGTGGCATTTTTTTGTTAAGCCGCCGAAAGAGGTGAACATGGCCATATGTAGAATCTGTGGGCAGAAGGTTAAGCGTGGCCAGGGTGCCAATGTTTGCACCACGGCCCTGCATAAACATATGCAGCGTCACCATAAAGTGGCCTGGGAGAAATGTGGCTCTGATATGGTGGTCCAGCCTGCCGCAGCAACCGCTGCATCACCCAGTGGCACGCAAACGATTTCAGGCAGTCAAGGCTCCACCACCTCAGCCGAAGGGATCTGTCTGTCCTTCTCTTCATCTACCTGTCCTGATGCTCCTGGTACTCGTCCTCCTACTCCTATCACCAAAGCGATTGCCAAGAAACTACAGTATGCGTGCACTCATCCAATGGTGCAGAAGCTGAATGTCCTCCTGTTCAAGTGGCTGGTGCTGCAGTCCCTCCCTTTCCAAGTGGTGAACTCTGCACCTTTCAGAGAACTGATGGCTTGTGCCGAGCCGAGTTGGCCTCCTCATGCTGCTGCCACCTCCACACTCTATCGTGCCACACTGTGGCTTTCTCATGCTGCTCAGGTGAAAAAAACGGTTACTTTATTAGTAACAGCAGCATACAGATAGCAATGTTCCAACCATCTCTGGTCTTTCTCAAGCTTGAGAAAGACCAGAGGTGGTTGAAATGTTGCTATCTGTATGCTGCTGTTACTAATAAAGTAACCGTTTTTTTTTCACCTGAATTGAAGAGTGCTGTGGATTTCTCTATATTTTGTTATTTGACGGGACCCCCAGCCAGGATCCCCATCTGCGGGCACCATCTCACCATATTTTTTATCAGCGTTTGTCCCCAAATTGCAACCTGGAGTGCTGCTTACCCCATTTTTTTGGTCTGTATTCCTCATGCTGCTGACACCTCCTCACTTTGTCGTCGTGCCACTCTGTGGCCTCCTTATGCTTCTGCCACCTCCACACTTTGTCGTCATGCGACTCTGTGGCCTCCTTATGCTGCTGCCACCTCCATACTTGTCTTGTCACTCAGTGGCCTCCTCATGCTGCTGCCACCTCCACGATCTCTCGTCGCCATGCCACTCTGTGGCCTCCTCATGCTACTGCCACCTCAGCAATTTTTTTTTTAAGAGGTCTGTGAGTAAAATAGATGTATATTAGAAAAATTTTAACGTCCTATTTTCTAAAGACATAAATGTAATCTCTAAAACTGGAATACCTCTATAAGATGGCAACATGATGGCTCAAAAGGTTAACGCTGTTACCTTCCAGTGGTGGGGGCCTTGTTTCAAATCTGACCAATGCTAACATATGCGTGGAGTTTATATGCTCTCCCTGGGTTTTTTATGGTCTACAAAAAACCTACTGATGAATTTAGACTTTAAGCTGTAATGGGGGCAGTGTAAATGATAATAATACTCTCCTATTAATTCATAATTCGCCAAGATTGTATTCATTCTAAACCAGGCAAGCCCTTGGAAAACGATCGGTACCCTATGACCCAGATAAATATTTTTTTATGCTTAGACAACTTTACATGATTTTACATCATGTGAGGTGCAGATTAACATTAAAAAGATTTCTAATCCTTTTTACCAATATACATATCCTGCATCACTTATAACCACGATCATAGAAAAGGAAAAAAAAGAATTAATGGCCGTAACATAAAAAACACTGTGTGACACATAAAAAAAATAAAAAAGATAAAAAATTAACAGGCCATTTGTCTTGTGCTTCTCCATCACCTTCAGACCCAATGAGGGAGAGCGTGGAGTGTCTACAACTGTAAACTGCACCAGCAGCGCACGCTACAGTAACCAGGAATGTGTATTTCTGCAGATGATTAAATCAATAGAATTTTGACAAGACTTGTTGGAACATGCTTCTTTATTTTACGCAATTCCTTCCCTTTTGTCGAGGGCATTTATCAACCTGCCTGGCTGTCAGCTAATGGAGATTGTTCTTTAGACTGCACTTGATAGAAGGACGTGGTTATGATGCATGCCAATAGTTAGCCAAGATATTGTTGGGGGAACAAAGAGCTTAGCTGGGGCTCAGGGCCTTTTAGTCAGGGTGAGATTTTACTGACAATAAAGCATTAGGATAACAGCATTTTCTTACTGCAAAAACACTTTGGTGGCTGACTATTGTAGTAGAGCAGAAACATTCTCTATTTTCTTAAAAGAAATGAGCGCGGATTCCTGTATCATGATTATTGCTTTATCTTTCCGGGGCAGAAAAAAATCTATAAAACAACATTAACCAATTATTGTAAAAGGAGCATAGAGACATGAAGACTGTGTCATGTTGTGGCTTACTAGACCATACATGAATCATTTTACCATCTTCTAGACCAGTGTTTTCCAACCAGTGTGCCTCCAGCTGTTGCAAAACTACAACTCCCAGCATGCCCGCACAGCCAAAGACTGTCCAGGCATGCTGGGAGTTGTAGTTTTGCAACAGCTGGAGGCACACTGGTTGGGAAACACTGTTCTAGACATTAGGTCACATCCAGAGATGTACTGTACATTAAAGCTCCTGGACATGATGCAAGATGTCAGAGTCCACCACCTATTGCACGTCATTGATAGCACTAATGTTCTCGAATGTGGCCATTGGACCCCTTCAAGAACTATGGTCCTGGGGTGACCCCTTCAAGAACCATAGCTTAAAGATATGACATCACAGCGAACACCCAGTGTGATCACGTGGTGACGTCATCACGCTCGCCACAGGTCTTTTGGTGGGTTTTATTCAATCAAGATGGAAGTGGAAGGCCTCTCTGTGATCAAGTGGATGAGGTGAGTATCCTTTTTTTTAACCTCTGAGAAGCAGAATGTGAGTCACAGATGCCACGATCAGCATTAAATGCGGCATCTGAAGGGTTAAATGATGCGGGGAGGGGCGATAGCTGTTTCCGGTCATTGCACCCGCTCCATACAATGGAAGCGATTTGTGACAAAGTAATTTGTAACAACTTGAATTTCTTGCCAAAATTCGGTGAATCTGCCAAATAAAATTTTTCTAAATTTCACTCATCTCTAGTTACGACCACTCTGTATTACAGCAGTGGTGGCCCTACTTATACAATATAGGAAAAAGTGCAGGCCTCTCTGGTAGCTGGGACTGCGGGAGTACTCACAGTCCAGCACTTTTTCCTATAGAGTGCAAGCATGGCCACCACTACTGGAGTGCAGGGTGGTCATAACTATGGAAACGAGCAATGTATAATGTGATGGGAAAATTTATCTAGCCAGAAAAGGCAATATGGACAATCACAATACATTAGTAAAGGTCCATTCACATGTCTGTATGTGTTTTGCGGATCCGCAAAACATGGACACCAGCAATTTGCGTACCGGATTTTGCGGACCGCACATTGACGGCACTCTCATAGAAAATGCCTTTTCTTGTCTGCAATTGCGGACAAGAATAGGACATGTTAAATTTTTTTGCGGAACGGAAGTGTGGATCCGCAAATGCGGATGCGGAAAGCACATTCCGCCCCATTGAAATTGAATGGGTCCGCACCTGTTCTACAAAATTGCGGAACGGAAGCGGACCCATTTTGAGGACGCGTGAATGGACCCTTAGTGTCTTGTATTCACTTTCACTACTTGATAAATGCCATTTGCTGAATTGAGACAACCCCTTAATGTTAGGTTCATTAATATGCTAATATATGTAAATATGTATAGCAATTTCTTTATTTTTGAAAACTTCCCTGAGGTAGCCACATTGGGATCCTTATTTGTGTGTATATGTCACAAAGGTCTCAGAAGGTCTGAAAGATTATCTATGCATTAGTGATCTGACAGCCTCTTTCGGTTTCACTTTGACTGTGTCTTGCTGGTATGTCCACACCTCCTGTTCAGGTGTGGATCATGTGACCTTTACCTTGCCCTATTTAGTCTGACTTTTCCCATCACTCCTTGCTTGGGATAGCTTCATTTGGTCTTGGAAGAGCTGGATTGTGGTTCGTGTTGAAGTCCTGTTCATCCATCATCCTCTGAAGTTAAGTGTTCAGCTTGTTGTGTTTTGTATCCCCCCCTGGTTGTTTACTAGTGAGACGCTAGTTCCTTCACCAGGGAAGGAATGGGTGGTCTCTGCCCTGTCATTATCTTTAGGGCATCTGAGGGTCACCAGGGTTTTCTAGGTTCCTGTGTATGGTTATCTCTACCATCGAGAGGTACCCATACGGATAGGAGTTAGGGCCAGGAGCAGGTGACCCTTTTCCTTCTCTAGCGGTAAGGCCTAGTGTCTTTCCCCTTCCTTCTTGTTGTCTTTTGGTGTTCTCCCCTACTACATCCGTGACAGTATACTTTTGGCTTCCTAACTTATCTAGAACACCAGTGGAACAACAGAGACTTCATTAAAGGGGTTGTCCTACTAAAAATATTATGCAGTTTTCAAACTAGTACCTGGATCTGAATATTTTTGTAATTGCATGAAATAAAAAAAATTGCATAGCCACTGAGTTATTCAATGAAATGTATCTGTATAGAGCCACCTGCTGCTTCTTTTTTTCTTATTTCCTTGTCCTGCTCACTGAGAAGGCCGCACATGCTCAGTTTCACCCTTCAGCTGCCTCCTGAGCTGTGATAGGGTCAGCATGGACACGCCCCCTTAGCTGCAGCAGAGAAGACACTCCCCTTAGGCTGTCAGCTTGATATAAATCTAGCAGAGCAATTAATAGAGAGATCTCTGGACCCATGTGAGGTACAGGGCTGGTCCTAGCTTTGTTAGAAAGAGGTTGTCATGTACTATATGATGTCTGATTTATATTTTTACTTTAATCATGGGATAACCCCTTTAAATCCTCAGCATTCTGCTAACAATGTTCCAGTCTACAAAGCAAAGTTGACTACTGAGCTGAACAAAAGTCAGGCAATTGTGACTGCATTTGTGGCCAGAATAAGGTTTATTTTTATATTGACAGTCACATAAAAACTAAAAAAAATATCATTTAAATGGTCACAACATTTTTATATAAATTTGCATAAATGTATAGTACAGGCAACTAACACATGGTAAAGTCGCATTATTGACAGTATGTAGCTCATGAAGCTAGTCATGTATCATGAACTGGCTTAGTGGGTATATAAGGTGTGCAATAGGCTGTCTGCTCAATACAAAATATCTGACCCTGACATATGTAAAGGCACTTAATTCATAATTTGGCTATAGTCCTAAGACTTAAAGGGCTTCTGTCACCCCACTAAACTTTTTTTTTTTTGCTTACTTAAAATCCCTACACTGCGATTTATGCCTACATAATCTAATTAATAATTTTGGTCCAGTAGATTTTGTTTAAAACATGTTATTAAAATATGCAAATTACCTTGCTACCAGCAAGTAGGGCGGCTACTTGCTGGTAGCAGCCGCATCCTCCGATCCTAAAGACGCCCCCTCCGCATGTTGATTGACAGGGCCAGGGAATGGAATCGTTCTCTGCTGGCCCTGCCTGTTTGCATTCAAAATCTGGCGCCTGCGCCGCGGCCGTACCTGTCTTCAATCGGCGCAGGCGCACTGAGAGGCGGCCGCTCGCTTGGCCGCTCCATCCTCAATGTGCCTGCGCCGGGTGTAGATGTGACGTCATCGGCGCAGGCGCATTGAGGATGGAGCGGCCGAGCGAGCAGCCGCCACTCGGTGCAGATTTTGAATGCAAACAGGCAGGGCCAGCAGAGAACGATTCCGTTCCCTGGCCCTGTCAATCAACATGAGGAGGGGGCGTCTTTAGGATCGGAGGATGCGGCTGCTACCAGCAAGTAGCCGCCCCACTTGCTGGTAGCAAGGTAATTTGCATATTTTAAAATCATGTTTTAAACAAAATCTACTGGACCAAAATGAGTAATTAGATTATGTAGGCATAAATCGCAGTGTAGGGATTATAAGTAAACAAAAAAAATAAAAAAGGTTTATTGGGGTGACAGAAGCCCTTTAACTTTTAGTACAGCTGAATCATTATTACTGACCATTAAATCTACCCATTTATAAACTATCAGTTGTGTTGTCTGCACACATATCCCTCATTGCTGTCATAGGTTAAAGAAAGGGATGATTTATCATAGTCACAAAAAGGGCTGATTATTGGCTTTGGAGCCAAGAGTGGCAGCTAGGGGTGAGCGAATCCAAAGTTGACAAAGTGTAATTTGATCAGAATTTCAGGAAAAATTTGATTCGTCATGAATCCGAATTTCCTGGCGATTCGTGGTAGTGCATCAGGTTTTTTTCTAAAATGGCTGCTGCACATGTTGCAAAGTGAAAGTAAGAATGGCTGCTGCACATGTTTCAAAGTGAAAGTAAGAAGCCCGGGAATGAGGGATCACCCACAATGCCATGCAGCCAGCCAATCAGCAGATAGCCAGCCCCTGTGATGTCACAGCCCTATAAAAAGTCTTCTCCTGCCCAGTCTCTGTCATATTCCAGTGAACTTAGCATAAGGACAGATGTGACAAGTGGTAGGGAAAGTGATTAGGAAAGAATTTATTAGAAAAATATTAGTTTTCAACAATTACAGGACAGCACCGACATAGTGTAGGGATATAATAGGGATACTTTATCCACACTATAGGGAGAGAGCAGGGGCCAATAGAACAGTGTAACGCTTGGCTAATAGAGAAGCAATTCTATTACACCTTGCTGCACTCATTGGGTTTAAAAAGCATTCTAATACTACAGATTTTAGGTTGTTCACATTCTTTTATACATAAGTAATTCCATTAATCCTTGATTCTGTTATTGGGGTGAAATTACAGCCTGATACTTCTGATTTAGGGGTGTTCCTACTCTATAGTAGGATGTTGGCCCTCTGCACGGTTCTTTATACCTGACGCTAACATTCACATTTGAGTTATTTGGTCAGTTTTGGCCCCGTGACTGACCAAATAAATGAAGCGTGAACTGATTCTAAGAGTGATGCCTGTCAACTGCCTGTCATACTGACACACATGTTTCTGCAATGCACATTGATGTACACCAATATATACTCTCCCTGCAGCCAGGATATAGCAGATTTTTAACGCAATTCGTCAAAAATGTATTTGGATCAAATCAAATTTTTGGGGAAATTCGCTGAAGCGTCCAAAGCAAGTTTTTTAAAACTTTGCTCATCTCTAGTGGCAGCATTTCTGACACTGCACAGTTTGTGAACTGTTTGCTTGCTGCTGTTGTGAAAGTGTATTGTGAGTGGACAAATTATATTATTGCAATTAAGAATCTGTGGGACCGCCTTAATCATCGTGTTCACTCTATAGATCCTCAACCTACGCATCCTCCAGCAGATGTGGAATAAACTGGGGTCAGCATCAATCGAGATACCTGTGACAACCTACCAGGACGTTACTCAGTCACTCCCAGCCCGTCCAGTCGCTGTGCATGCTGCAAACGGTGGTTACCCTGGATATTAGCTAATATGTGACTCGACTGTGTATACAGTCAGGTCCATATATATTGGGACATCAACACAATTCTAACATTTTTGGCTCTATACACCACCACAATGGATTTGAAATTAAACGAACAATATGGGCTTTAACTGCAGACTGTCAGCTTTAATTTGAGGATATTTACATCGAAATCAGATGAACGGTGTAGGAATTACAACAGTTTGCATATGTGCCTCCCACTTGTTAAGGGACCAAAAGTAATGGGACTGAATAATAATCATAAATCAAACTTTTATTTTTTAATACCTTGGTTGCAAATCCTTTGTAGTCAATTACAACCTGAAGTCTGAACGCATAGACATCACCAGACGCTGGGTTTCATCCCTGGTGATGCTCTGCCAGGCCTCTACTACAACTGTCTTCAGTTCCTGCTTGTTCTTGGGGCATTTTCCCTTCAGTTTTGTTTTCAGCAAGTGAAATTCATGCTCAATCGGATTCAGGTCAGGTGATTGACTTGGCCATTGCATAACATTCTGCTACTTTCCCTTAAAAAACTCTTTGGTTGCTTTTACAGTATGCTTTGGGTCATTGTCCATCTTCACTGTGAAGCGCCGTCCAATGAGTTCTGAAGCATATTGCCCGAAACACTTCAAAACTCATCCTGCTGTTTTTGTCAGCAGTCACATCATCAATAAATACAAGAGAACCAGTTCCATTGGCAGCCATACATGCCTACGCCATGACACTACCACCACCATGCTTCACTGATGAGGTTGTATGCTTAGGATCATGAGCAGTTCCTTTCCTTCTCCATAATCTTCCCATCACTCTGGTACAAGTTGATCGTGGTCTCATCTGTCCACAGGATGTTGTTCCAGAACTGTGAAGGCTTTTTTAGATGTTGTTTGGCAAACTCTAATCTGTCCCTTCTGTTTTTGAGGCTCACCAATGGTTTACATCTTGTGGCGAACCCTCTGTATTCACTGTGGTGAAGACACATACACCTACCTCCAGGAGAGTGTTCTTGATCTGGCCAACTGTTGTGAAGGGGGTTTTCTTCACCAGGGAAAGAATTCTTTGGTCATACACCATAGTTGTTTTCCGTGGTCTGCCTGGTTTTTTAGTGTTGCTGAGCTCACCAGTGCGTTCCTTCTTTTTAAGAATGTAATTGTAATTGGGATAATGAGGGAATAACACACACCTGGCCATGGAACAGCTGAGAAGCCAATTGTCCCATTACTTTTGGTCCCTTAACAAGTGGGAGGCACATATGCAAACTGTTGTAATTCCTACACCGTTCCCCTGATTTGAATGTAAATACCCTTAAATTAAAGCTGACAGTCTGCAGTTAAAGCACATCTTGTTCGTTTCATTTCAAATCCATTGTGGTGGTGTATAGAGCCAAAAACGTTACAATTATATTGATGTCCCAATATTAATGGACCTGACTATCTTATCAGAGAAAAATGTCTTTCTCCTTCTGTGAGCTCTTTTCCTCCTCCACATTTCCTAAACTAACAGTTACTCTGAGTTAAATCCATCTTGAGAGACCAAGACAGACTGTCAGCTCACTGAAGAATCAAATTACAGCTGCCCATAAAAGTTTATGGAGAGGGGAGGAAGAGGGGTGAGCTGCAGTGGGAGGCAAAGACACAGACGCAGATCAAATAAGAAACTGGTCAGATTATTTAACAAACTACCCAATTTAATATTATAGATGCATTGAGTGGTTTAGATGACTTGTAGGTACACATGTAGGCCAACCAGCATCCTCTTTCATCATGGACTGGCCTTCTCGAAGTCGATACAAGGACCCCATAAGAAATCATCTTGTAGCTCATTGCTGCTGCCTGCCTCTGTATGAGCAAGTATTATTTGCATGTAGTTTTACAGAGGGCCCTAGGCACCCCAATCCTTTGTTGAGTACTGCTCAGTACTTCTCTGTAATGTCTTATCCTATACAATCCTTTTGAGTAATTCTGAGTTAGTGAGAGTTAGGGAGCATAGCAGCTAGTCTCCACTCACTAGCTCAGGGAGCATTGAGAATTAAGGCTTGTTTACACTGGCCGATGGAGCGGTCTATTCCCAACAGTCGGCTGCTCTCTCACTGAAAGAGACTACGGCATTTACATACAGCAATCTCCTTCATAATATGAGTACGAGGGATCGCTATTGTACTCCCTAGTCCCCAGAGGTGTAACTTGAGGATTCTGGGCCCCAGTGTAAAATCTATAATAGAACCCTTCCAGTGTGCACTTTCTATAATACTGCAACTGCTACCTCTGCACCCCCTATAGCTACACCCCTGCTAGTCCCTATACAGAATCATTGTGGGCAGCACATCGCTTTTTAGACTGCACGATCTGCTGCCCACGAACCATGCTTGAACGACAGAATCACCCGATGAATGATCGCTTTGCTCGTTCAGCGGGTAATCGGTGGCACATTTAGATGGTCAGATTGCCTTGAACAAGCATTTGCAGGAACAGTCTTTCTTTATCATCAAGACAATTATGTGTTCCTCTAAATCCACCTTTAGAGATAAAGCCTACAGAGGTAAAGTGCTACTAAATGCCATATACAAATTATATAATGGAAAAAATAGTACACACGACAGCTTTTCCTGAAAAAGTCATCTGAAAGTTTAGGTACACTTAAAGATCACCTTTTTAGTTATGTCAGATTATAGTATATTCACTTAGAAGTATTCAAATTAATTATCTTAGGCCTTTCACAGTTGAAAGTAAAAAATAAATGAACCCTTTGGAATTATCTGGCTTTCTGATTTGACAACTAGTAAAATGTAATCTGATCTTATCTAAGTCACAATTTTAGACAGTGTCACTAAACTAACAACAGCTGTGTCATTCATGTCTTTTATTGAGCACATTGAGTAAGCATTTACAGTGATTAGAGTAAAAAGTTTGTGAACCTTTGGATTTAATATTTTATTTAGTTCAGAAAATAGCAGCAGTCATCACCATCATGCTTCTTGTAGCTGTAAATAAGATTAGCACAACGTTATGGAGGAATTTTTGACTCTTCCTGCAAATGTGTTTCATCTCACCAATATTTCTGGGATGCCTTGCATGCATAGCCCTTTTCAGGTCATGCTCAAACATCTCAATAGGGTTAATGTCAGGACTCTGACATGGCCATTCCAAAACACAAATCTTCTTTATCAATCATTCTTTAGCTATGTACTTGTGTGATTTGAGTCATTGTACTGTTGCATCACTCAATGTCTCTTCAGCTTGAGGTCATGGACTGCTAAGCTCACATTCTCCTGTTTCAGTACACCATATTCAAATTAGCTTTCTTTCCAAAATGAAAACAAAGCTGAACCTCTGATGCCACCAGATATAAGGTAGATAGCCTCACATCTGGTGGCATCAGAGGTTCAGCTTTGCTTTCTTTTTTTAAATTATTTAATTTACATATCTTTTTCTTAGTGGAACATTGCCATAATGAAAAAAATTGTACCAACCAAATTATTACACCTTAGAATTCATTGTCCCCTAACGCAAGCCATTCAAGCCTTGAGGCAGCAAAGCAACCCCAAACCATGATACTCCCTCCACTATGCTTTACAGTTAAGATGAGGTTTTGACTGCAGTGTTCTTTTTCCTTTAAGCACAGTGCTGTGCATTTTTACTAAAAAGTTTAACTTTTGTCTCATCTGTCCATAGGACATTTTCCCAAAAGCATTGTGGAAAATCCAGATGGTCTTAAGCAGACTTGATATCGATCACAATGTTTTTTTTTTTTATGACAGCGATGGTCTCCTTCATGGTGACCTTCAATGAATACTCTTCTTTTTGAAAACATTAGCTCTTTTCAGTTTGTAGAGACTTATGTAGGTCTTTTGCCATTACCCTTGGTTTCTTGGCTTCTTTCTCCCTTCTTTCCAGATTTCCCATTGTGCTCTTAGATTTGAGACCTAAAGGATGATGATGATGTGTGTGTGTGTGTGAATGACAGAGAGAGAGAGATAGATAATGTTATTTTCTTTTTGGAAGGAAAGCTAATATGAATGTCCCTATCCTTTTGGAAAGAGAACTGGCTTGCATGTCTCATTTTTAGTGGACTATTATGCATGAGTCCTAAAATGAATCACAATAAATTTGGGTTGTTTAGAACCCACGTTTTGGGGAAATTCTGCACAAATTCTTAATTGGTAGAATCAATTTGCTAATATTTCCAATATACTTTTTGTATAGGTTCAGTTCCTGTTTTTTGCTTTACAAATACTGAAGCAAAAAAATACCAAAATACTTCTGTGTGAAAGAGGCCCTAGTATGATTTTTCTCCATTGTCCTCTATTTTTGCTTTTTCAAAGAAATGGGTGATGTGCTGCCCTCAGTGTTATGCCCAGTGGCTAAGATAAAATGGGCATCATGAGATGCAGAAGGAAAATCAGAAGGATATGAGCAAGGGGGTGAATTAGATTATGACCTAATGATTGTTAATCATAATTGATAATTTTTTTGGTATTGATCAGTGTAAATCTGCTCCATCAGATCCATCCACTTAAAGGGGTTGTGTAATTTAAGAATTGGGGGAATATAGCTAAAATCTCTAAAGTGGAGGTTGCAAAGTTAAGGCGAACGGACATTACATTTGCGGCTTACCTCCATTTTTTTCTGTGGGAGTGTTGAAATAGCCAAGCAGCGTGCTTGGCTATTTTCGGAAGTGCCATAGAAATTACTGAGAAGTGCACCGCACAAGCACTACCACCGCTCTATTCACTTCTCTGGGGCTGATGGAAACAGCTGACATGAAGCTTGGTTATTTTGCATGGTCCACTGTCCTTCATATTGTGAGCTCAGTTCTAGAGATAGGTACGTGTCCTACCTCTGGGACACAAACCTATCAGACATTGGTGGGACATTCTAGCATTATTCCACTAATGCGCGAGATGACACAAACCCTTTAATGTTTTGTATAGGTTGAATGGAAATCATATTTTATTATAAGCTGTGTGTACAAACAAATAATAATTAAAAATTAAGAAACATAAACTCTTCAAACCCTTCAACATTTTTCTTGGTACTACCACAGGGCCACATGGTAAAAGGATGAGGCAACAAACTATTATATCAATAGTGGCTTCCATAGGTTTCCCCAACAACTGATTTCTTATATCTAGCTTGCAAATAGCCATTATTGAAGCTAAGTGTTACTTCTGCATTAAATGAGAGTTCCTAGAATAAAAAATAGCCCTGGATATCAGGACAGATCCCATTCTTGCTGGAAATGCATTAAAACAGAATTAAGAAGAAGAATTGTACAAAACTATCATGTTCCTCAATGTCGACCTTCTTATGGGCTTAATGAGTGCTTGGAAATAGCCCTAATGGAATGAGAAAGGCAGGAGCCATTTATTTCCAGAGGTAAAGCTATACTTAGCAGAAAAGGACAAACACTTTGTAACCAAAATGCACATACAAATCTATCTATCTTTCTCTATCTTCTATCTATCTATCTATCTATCTATCTATCTATCTATCTATCTATCTATCTATCTATCTTATATCATATATCTGTCTTTCAATCAGTCTATGATCAGTATGTAATTTAACCATGTTCATTACATACTACTATTCTATCAGAGGATTCCAATACAGATATTTGCTAAAAAAAATGAAAAACGGATACAAGAAACAATAAAAACTCAATAGATAAAAAAGCACAATAGAAGCACAACAAAAACGTAATGCAGTAAAAACACATGAGAATTAAGATTCTCTGTGTAATACATATAAATGGGAAAGGTATGGACATTTGTACCATGACCTCTAATAAGCAGCATATTCTAGACAGTATGGACATATAACTTCCAAACAACATTTCTTCCAAACAACTCAACTTTGGTTTAATCTGTCCACAGAATATTTTGCCAATACTGCTGTGGAACATCTAGGTGCTCTTGTGAAAACTGTAAACGTGGAGCAATGTTTTTTTTGGACAGCAGTGGCTTCCTCTTTGGTATCCTCCAATGAAATCCATTCTATTTTACAGTTTTACGTATCGTACATTCGCTAACAGGGATGTTAGCATATGCCAGAGACTTTTGTAAGTCTTTAACTGACACTCAAGGATTCTTCTTCACCTCATTGAGCAGTCTGCGCTGTGCTCTTTCCGTCCTCTTTACACGACGGCCACTCCTAGGGAGAGTAGCAGCAGTGCTGAACTTTGTCCATTTATAGACAATTTGTCTTACCGTGGACTGATGAACAGCAAGGCTTTTGGAGATACTTTTATAACCCTTTCCAGCTTTATGCAAGTCAACAATTCTTAATCGTAGGTCTTCTGAGAGTTCTTTTGTGTGAGGCATCATTCACATTAGGCAATGCTTCTTGTGAAAAGCAAACCCAGAACTGGTGTGTGTTTTTTATAGGGCAGGGCAGCTGTAACCAAAACCTCCAATATCATCTCATTGATTAAGCTCTTGGAGATGTAATTAGTCTAGGGGTTCACATACTTTTTCCACCTGCACTGTGAATGTTTACATGGTGTGTTCAATAAAAACATGGTAACATTTAATTCTTTGTGTGTTATTAGTTTAAGCAGACTGTTATTGTCTATTGTTGTGACTTAGATGAAGATCAGATCACATTTTATGATCAATTTGTGCAGAAATCCATATCATTCCAAAGGGTTCACATACTTTTTCTTGCAACTGAATGTAAATACTAGTATAGCCATCCTTCAGGCTTTATAATTAACTATCTGGCACTTTCTGGCAATCCTTTTCCAGGACTTTTCAACTACCGGCAAACATCAATATATAGTCAGGTCCATAAATATTGGGACATCAACACAATTCAAAAATTTTTGGCTCTATACACCACCACAATGGATTTGAAATGAAACAAACAAGATGTGCTTTAACTGCAGACTGTCAGCTTTAATTTGAGGATATTTACATCCAAATCAGGCGAACTGTGTAGGAAGTACAACAGTTTGCATATGTGCCTCCCACTTGTTAAGGGACCAAAAGTAATGGGACAATTGGCTTCTCAGATGTTCCATGGCCAGGTGTGTGTTATTCCCTCATGATCCCAATTACAATGACCAGATAAAAGTTCTAGAGTTCATTTCAAGTGTGCTATTTGCATTTTGAATCTGTTGCTGTCAACTCTCAAGATGAGATCCAAAGAACTGTCACTATCAGTGAAGCAAGCCATCATTAGGCTGAAAAAACAAAACAAACCCATCAGAGAGATAGCAAAAACATTAGGTGTGGCCAAAACAACTGTTTGGAACATTCTTAAAAAGAAGGAATGCACCGGTTAGCTCAGCAACACCAAAAGACCTGGAAGACCACGGAAAACAACTGTGGTGGATGACCGAAGAATTCTTTCCCTGGTGAAGAAAACACCCTTCACAACAGTTGGCCAGATACAGAACACTCTCCTGGAGGCAGGTGTATGTGTGTCAAAGTCAACAATCAAGAGAAGACTTAACCAGAGTGAATACAGAAGAGCCTCAAAAACAGGAAGGCCAGATTAGAGTTTGCCAAATGACATCTAAAAAAGCCTTTACAGTTCTGGAACAACATCCATACAGCATTATTTTTCTGTCCCATTACTTTTGGTTCCTTAACATTGTTCCTTAACATTGTTCACATGATTTGGATGTAAATACCCTCAAATTAAAGCTGACAGTCTGCAGTTAAAGCACATCTTGTTCGTTTCATTTCAAATCCATTGTGGTGGTGTATAAAGCCCAAAATTTTAGAATTGTGTCGATGTCCCAATATTTATGTACCTGACTGTATATTGATGTTTACCGGTAGTTGAAAGGTCCTTGAAAAGGATTGCCAGAAATTTTTAATCAGTGCCATATAAGGATCCCAATTGTAGGCTCCGGACTCACATGTAAGGATACGACTATTTTACATTAGTTGATATATAAAGTGGAGAAGTCCTAAACAAATGATTATAATATATTAACATTGGTTACTTAATGATTGTAGTGTAGATCTACACTTAGAGACCTTACGATTCATAATATCATTGAAACAGCGACACATGCAATGTGCAGACTAAGGATTGCGATCAAAAACACATCTGCTATTGTTTAACATCAGTGTTAATATTGGTGGACATATAATTGAGTGGATCCAAGATTGGGTTAAAATACGCTCCTGGAGGTGAATTAATCAATATATACAGCATGGGCACAGCAGAGGACATTCATCCGTAAATGTGTGCACAAAATGGAGAACATATCGGAAAATCTCCACCATATTCATTGGCCTTGTCTTTTTATTTTTATTTTTTCCATTTTATTTTTGCCTTTTTAGCCTTTTCTTATTTATAACAGGATGCTTAGGAATCTTAGCATCTAATTAGATAATTAAATGGAAGTTTACTCATTTATGTTATATTTTATGTTTGACTTATTAGTATTTAAAAAAGGGGGGGGGGATATTATTATTCTATCTATCCATCTATTATCTATCTATCTTCTGTCTGTATCTATCATGACAGTACATATGTGCACATATTTATGTATTATTTATTGTATTACCGCACAAACACTCATGGATGATATACACACACCTATCTGCATATATAAGAACATAACATAGATATAGGGATACATAGTAAGTGGTTGACTCTGCATAGTCTGCAGATTGTGGCGAAGAAGCTGCTCACTCAAGTGTGACTTTACAAGTAATCCTGTTTGTAAGTTATTATTTATCTTCAAGAAAGTTTGTCAAACTCTGGCTTTGATTTTTTCCCCCTGATTTCCCTCTTGTGGCACGCTCTCACACATGCTCCCCATATAATTTATGACTGCCTCTGGTCCTGATGACAGATTATTAAAAGTAGAATTAGTTTTTGCGCTGAATTTTTCCACTGGGAATTGGGAAGGCAGGCGTTCTCCGTGGAAGGTCTCCTCCGAGGTCTCCATTACTAATAGAAGTTTTTTGATGGGGTGAGGAGACTAATGATTTGAATTTACTGTGGCAGCAGTCACGTGGGCTGCCAGGCATCAGCAGCACAGACAAGAGGTTAACTTCCTCCCTGTGGAGAGGTTTATTGGATTGTTTAGCAGCAGAAGGATAATGCTTTTGTCATAGGACTGCTATTGCTGTGCCTCACAACAGCAAAAAGCCCCGGTACAGAGGCAGAACAACCATAAGAGCACAGGACTAGAGATGAGCTAATCTTTCAAAATCCAGTTCCTGGTTTCATTCAGCTATATTGGTAGACTGATTCAATTTGGGTCCAAATCGATTCTACCAAATTTTTTCTCACTTTTAAAAAATGTTTTAATATTTTTTTCTCTCTTTCTCTGCCCCCAAAATTCGACTAATTGAATCACAAAAAAAATCACATTTAAGTGCAACTAAAATTTTTGCAAAATACAGGTCCAATTTGATTGTTTGGAATAGATTTGCTCATCTCTACACAGGACACAGTGTACTTGAAAGCCAGAATTGTGTATTTAATTTTAGGCTATTAGTGGACAGAGGAATACAAGGACACATATGTTCCTCCTATAAAAATAAAAATAATATAATACTATATGTATAGGTGTTTTAAACTAAAACATGCAAAGGGCATAAAGGCTAATCGCCTGGACCTCTAAGAGATTTTTCCAGCGTAGTCGTCAACACTAGAGGACAGCAAGGAGACTCACTGAAACCATAGGTGCCTAGATGTGTAATTTCATTATATACATTTCTCAGCTGATGGGGCAACTCTGAGAAATGAGGCTTCCAAACATCTGTTTGCCTAAAGCATCATTCCCACAGGCGTATTATGCCTCAGTACAACCTCTACGGAGTTTGGAGTCGTTATAATGGACCCATAGACGTCTATGGGCCCCTACTGTACCTCTATATGTCTCCCAAGTTCATAGAGGTGTACAAGGATGAATAAATCAGGTGGAAAAAAAAGTTGTAGCATTTCATGTAGTATAAAGTGACTTTTCTAGGGATTAGCAACCTTCAACAAAATTGCAAAAATTTTTTTTTACAGTTTTATGGGTTTTGTTTTTATGGCGTTCCCTATGTAGTAAAACTGAACATGCTCTTCATTCTCTGGGTCAGTTTGATTACAGTAATACCACATTTTTGTAGTTTTTCTTGTGCTTTAATACTTTAAATACTGGATATTTTGAGCCCCATAACTTTACTTTTATGTCTACAGAGATGTGTGAAGGCTTATTTAGGCTGTCTACTACTTTTTGGCCACTTTTTCTTAAATTTTTTTGGGGGAGGTGAAGCAACAAAAAATGGTAAATTGGCTGTGTTTTTTTTCCTTTGCACTATTCACAGTATCGGATAATTATTTTTATACTTCAATAGTACGAGTGTTTTAGGATGCAATGATTCCTAGGATGTTTAATTTTTTATTGCTTATTTAATTTTATTTTTATTTTGAGGAAAGGGGGTGATTTGAATTTTTCCTTTTTTTTTAGCGTTTTTCTTTTTTTAACACTTTTTAAAAGTTCCCCCAGGGATCTTGAAAATGCAATCATCAGATCGCTTCTCACATAGACTCCTATGCATTAGCATTAAAGTCTATGAGATATTCAGTATATTCCTTTGGAGCCCTGCCACAAGCAGGATCTCCATAGGAAAGTAGCAGACTCAGATCCTTCAGGGGGTCCTACGCTGCAACAGGGAATGAATAACTTCCCTGTTCCAGTGCTCAGATGCAGTGGTCATATTCGACTACAGCATCTGAGGGATTAAATGTCAACAATCAGTGTTATTGCTAATTGCAGACATTAGCCTTGGGTGTCTGCTGGTTGAAAGAGCAGGCACCTGGAGACTATGGAGACTATGTAGAGCCCACATGCTGTGCTCCTAATGGTATCTTTAAGTGTAATGTATGAAAAGGTGTACATGCTTGCATTGTAGAGATAGCTAAATTTCCTCCAAACACAAGTTGAAGAACATTTGTTGTATAAATGGGGTATATGTAGAACTTTATTCTATGAGGTGTAGTTCCTCTCCAGCGGTATAATCTGCATATGAATATACAGCTGGAAAATAACGAAAATATATATAAGGGTATAATTTAGATGATTATGGTAGTAAATGTGTGATTTGAGTAGTGCCAAGCCTCCTGGCTAACATGTGGAAACAATGTACCTTGCTGTGCTATGCTATTCGCGTAATCCCACTCACTTCTATGGGATATAAAGATATAGTATAGCACCATAAGCTTGCCTGTTCCTGTAAAGCTGGCTACCTCTTCCAACCTGGATATGATGAATAGCAAAAAAGGGTGAGGTGAAATAGATTTGGAAGACAGCCGTTCTAGAGACAGGTGCAGGTCTCAACAGTGGGGCCTGCATCTATCACACTTTTATAGCATATCCTGTGGATAATACCCCTTTAAAAAGGAATGTGTCATCAGAAAATGATCTGTTTTAAAAATGACATTTTTATGTTTAATTAATGTTTTTTCACTATCTATATAATTTTAATTTTTTTTAGATAATCCTGCAATTTTCACACTGGCCACTAGTCCCAAATTTTCTGTTCTGTAAAGATAATTTTTGGGGTATCTAATCATTATCATCACCATAGGCAGAATAACAATGACAATTAACACCTCAATACATAGATAACACAGAATTCATCATCCACAATAGGTGATATCACAGCTTATCTGCTCCCTCCTGACCTCTGCACAGGTCATATAGCATGCCTACGAAACTCTCCCATAGAAGTCAATGGTGTCAGCTCCTGTGGCTGCTCTCAAAAGACAGGAAGTCTTAACATATTTTAGGCCTTGTGGCAAATTCCATGATTATGTACTATTTGTTTTTTGATATAGATAGTGGCATGGAAAATAAAATTCTAAAAATTCTAAAAAAATATGTTTCTGTTTCTGATGACACATTCCCTTTAACAATTAGTATGTCTTACACAACTAAATGCTGTATTACACCAGCTGATTGTTGGGCAGATCACCACTGACAAGCGTTAGTGATGATCTACCTGTGTAAGGCTACTTTCACACTAGCGTTCGTCAGTCCGCTCGTGAGCTCCGTTTGAAGGGGCTCACGAGCGGACCTGAACGCAGCCGTCCAGCCCTGATGCAGTCTGAATGGAGCGGATCCGCTCAGACTGCATCAGTCTGGCGGCGTTCAGGCTCCGCTCCGCTCGCCTCCGCACGGACAGGCGGACAGCTGAACGCTGCTTGCAGCGTTCGGGTGTCCGCCTGGCCGTGCGGAGGCGTGCGGATCCGTCCAGACTTACAATGTAAGTCAATGGGGACGGATCAGTTTGAAGATGCCACAATATGGCTCAATCTTCAGGCGGATCCGTCCCCCATTTACTTTACATTGAAAGTCTGGACGGATCCGTACGAGGCTATTTTCACACTTAGCTGTTATATGCTAAAATAATGCAGACGGATCCGTTCTGAACGGAGCCTCCGTCTGCATTATTATGATCGGATCCGTTCAGAACGGATCCGATCGAACGCTAGTGTGAAAGTAGCCTAATACTGCCGCCGAACAAGTGCTCGTTCTTCCGGTAATCACAATTTTTAAGCATGCTTAAAAATTATTGTTTACTGGCGGCAGATTATGTTGTCTAATCCCTATCTGCTGCCAACAAACAACTAGTCTGTATCGGAATGAGTGATGGCATCACCGATCACTCCTCCCCATCCTCTGGAGGAGATCGCTGCATGTAATAGCATAAGTCTCCCAAACTAACAAGCAGACAATTGCTGGGTAGGAGCACTTCCTTCCGTACAATCGACCTACAAGATCTTCAGGTCTAATATTTTCAATGTGCAAACCACAGAAAAAAAACAGCTAATAGATGTATCTCAAACAGAAGCTCCAATGGTTCATGTGACAGAGTTTTTAGTGATAGAAAAAAAAGGGGTATTTGTAATGGTGCAGAACCCAAAACAACCAGACAGAGTTTAAACAATTTTTTTTTTATATTTATGACCGGAGCCCCCCATCCAGGGTGGCGCTATTAGCAATTTCTTTCCCTGCTCCTTTTTTGTCCCTGTCCCATTGCATTTTGTTATATGTAACCCCGATGTTTTTCTATGATATAAAAAAATATTTATAATAATTTCTACCTTTGGCGTTTTGAGCTCCATTTTCTTCTTTAATCTGATCTGTGCTCGGGAGCTTTAGCCGAGTTATTTCCTCAGGGGTGTCATTCTTGGGTATATTTGGGGGAGCACTGGCCCCCCTAGACCTTCCTGTCCCCACTTCTGACGCCCCCAGGGTCACCCCCTTCCTTTCAGAGTTTAACCACTTCAGCCCCGCTAGGTGAAACCCCCTTCATGACCAGAGCACTTTTTACACTTCGGCACTACACTCCTTTCACTGTTTATCGCTCGGTCATGCAACTTTCCACCCAAATGAATTTTACCTCCTTTTCTTCTCACTAATGGAGCTTTCATTTGGTGGTATTTTATTGCTGCTGACATTTTTACTTTTTTTGTTATTAATCAAAATGTAACGATTTTTTTGCAAAAAAATGACATTTTTCACTTTCAGCTGTAAAATTTAGCAAAAAAAACGACATCCATATATAACTTTTTCGCCAAATTTATTGTTCTACATATCTTTGATAAAAAAAAAATGTTTGGGCAAAAAAAATATGGTTTGGGTAAAAGTTATAGCATTTACAAACTATGGTACAAAAATGTGAATTTCCGCTTTTTGAAACAGCTCTGACTTTCTGAGCACCTGTCATGATTCCTGAGGTTCTACAATGCCCAAACAGTAGAAAAACCCCACAAATGACCCCATTTCGGAAAGTAGACACCCTAAGGTATTCGCTGATGGGCATAGTGAGTTCATAGAACTTTTTATTTTTTGTCACAAGTTAGCGGAAAATGATGATGATTTTATTTTTTATTTTTTTTCTTACAAAGTCTCATATTCCACTAACTTGCGACAAAAAATAAAAAATTCTAGGAACTCGCCATGCCCCTCACGGAATACCTTGGGGTGTCTTCTTTCCAAAATGGGGTCACTTGTGGCGTAGTTATACTGCCCTGGCAATTTAGGGGCCCAAATGTGTGAGAAGAACTTTGCAATCAAAATGTGTAAAAAATGACCGGTGAAATCCAAAAGGTGCACTTTGGAATATGTGCCCCTTTGCCCACCTTGGCAGCAAAAAAGTGTGACACATCTGGTATTGCCGTACTCAGGAGAAGTTGGGGAATGTGTTTTGGGGTGTCATTTTACATATACCCATGCTGGGTGAGAAAAATATCTTGGTCAAATGCCAACTTTGTATAAAAAAATGGGAAAAGTTGTCTTTTGCCAAGATATTTCTCTCATCCAGCATGGGTATATGTAAAATGACACCCCTAAAACACATTGCCCAACTTCTCCTGAGTACGGCGATACCAGATGTGTCACACTTTTTTGCTGCCAAGGTGGGCAAAGGGGCACATATTCCAAAGTGCACCTTTCAGATTTTGCAGGCCATTTTTTACACATTTTGATTGCAAGGTACTTCTCACACATTTGGGCCCCTAAATTACCAGGGCAGTATAACTACGCCACAAGTGACCCCATTTTGGAAAGAAGACACCCCAAGGTATTCCGTGAGGGGCATGGCGAGTTCCTAGAATTTTTTATTTTTTGTCACAAGTTAGCGGAAAATGATGATTTTTTTTTTCTCTTTTTTCCTTACAAAGTCTCATATTCCACTAACTTGCGACAAAAAATAAAAAATTCTAGGAACTCGCCATGCCCCTCACGGAATACCTTGGGGTGTCTTCTTTCCAAAATGGGGTCACTTGTGGCGTAGTTATACTGCCCTGGCAATTTAGGGGCCCAAATGTGTGAGAAGTACTTTGCAATCAAAATCTGTAAAAAATGACCGGTGAAATCCGAAAGGTGCACTTTGGAATATGTGCCCCTTTGCCCACCTTGGCATCAAAAAAGTGTCACACATCTGGTATTGCCGTACTCAGGAGAAGTTGGGGAATGTGTTTTGGGGTGTCATTTTACATATACCCATGCTGGGTGAGAGAAATATCTTGGCAAAAGACAACTTTTCCCATTTTTTTATACAAAGTTGGCATTTGACCAAGATATTTTTCTCACCCAGCATGGGTATATGTAAAATGACACCCCAAAACACATTGCCTAACTTCTCCTGAGTACGGCGATACCAGATGTGTGACACTTTTTTGCTGCCAAGGTGGGCAAAGGGGCACATATTCCAAAGTGCACCTTTTGGATTTCACCGGTCATTTTTTACACATTTTGATTGCAAAGTTCTTCTCACACATTTGGGCCCCTAAATTGCCAGGGCAGTATAACTACCCCACAAGTGACCCCATTTTGGAAAGAAGACACCCCAAGGTTTTCCGTGAGGGGCATGGCGAGTTCCTAGAATGTTTTATTTTTTGTCGCAAGTTAGTGGAATATGAGACTTTGTAAGGAAAAAAGAAAAAAAAAGAAAAATCATCATGTTCCGCTAACTTGTGACAAAAAATAAAAAATTCTAGGAACTCGCCGTGCCCCTCACGGAATACCTTGGGGTGTCTTCTTTCCAAAATGGGGTCACTTGTGGCGTAGTTATACTGCCCTGGCAATTTAGGGGCCCAAATGTGTAAGAAGTACCTTGCAATCAAAATGTGTAAAAAATGGCCTGCGAAATCCGAAAGGTGCCCCTTTGCCCACCTTGGCTGCAAAAAAGTGTCACACATGTGGTATCGCCGTACTCAGGAGAAGTTGGGGAATGTGATTTGGGGTGTCATTTTACATATACCCATGCTGGGTGAGAGAAATATCCTGGCAAAAGACAACTTTTCCAATTTTTTTATACAAAGTTGGCATTTGACCAAGATATTTTTCTCACCCAGCATGGGTATATGTAAAATGACACCCCAAAACACATTCCCCAACTTCTCCTGAGTATGGCGATACCACATGTGTGACACTTTTTTGCAGCCTAGATGCGCAAAGGGGCCCAAATTCCTTTTAGGAGGGCATTTTTAGACATTTGGATCCCAGACTTCTTCTCACACTTTCGGGCCCCTAAAAAGCCAGGGCAGTATAAATACCCCACATGTGACCCCACTTTGGAAAGAAGACACCCCAAGGTATTCAATGAGGGGCATGGCGAGTTCCTAGAATTTTTTTTTTTTTGCATAAGTTAGCGGATATTGATTTTTTTTTTGTTTTTTTCTCACAAAGTCTCACTTTCCGCTAACTTAGGACAAAAATTTCAATCTTTCATGGACTCAATATGCCCCTCACGGAATACCTTGGGGTGTCTTCTTTCCGAAATGGGGTCACATGTGGGGTATTTATACTGCCCTGGCTTTTTAGGGGCCCTAAAGCGTGAGAAGAAGTCTGGAATATAAATGTCTAAAAATGTTTACGCATTTGGATTCCGTGAGGGGTATGGTGAGTTCATGTGAGATTTTATTTTTTGACACAAGTTAGTAGAATATGAGACTTTGTAAGAAAAAACAAAAACAAAAACAAACAAAAAATTCCGCTAACTTGTGCCAAAAAAAATGTCTGAATGGAGCCTTACCAGGGGGGGGGTGATCAATGACAGGGGGGTGATCAATGACAGGGGGGTGATCACCCATATAGACTCCCTGATCACCCCCCTGTCATTGATCACCCGCCTGTCATTGATCACCCCCCTGTAAGGCTCCATTCAGACATCCGCATGATTTTTACGGATCCATGGATACATGGATCGGATCCACAGAACGCATGCGGACGTCTGAATGGAGCCTTACAGGGGGGTTATCAATGACAGGGGGTGATCAGGGTAATCAGGGTGATCACCCCCCTGTCACTGATCACCCCCCCTGTAAGGCTCCATTCAGACATCCGCATGATTTTTTACGGATCCATGGATACATGGATCGGATCCACAGAACGCATGCGGACGTCTGAATGGAGCCTTACAGGGGGGTTATCAATGACAGGGGGTGATCAGGGTAATCAGGGTGATCACCCCCCTGTCACTGATCACCCCCCCTGTAAGGCTCCATTCAGACATCCGCATGATTTTTTACGGATCCATGGATACATGGATCGGATCCACAGAACGCATGCGGACGTCTGAATGGAGCCTTACAGGGGGGTTATCAATGACAGGGGGTGATCAGGGTAATCAGGGTGATCACCCCCCTGTCACTGATCACCCCCCCTGTAAGGCTCCATTCAGACATCCGCATGATTTTTTACGGATCCATGGATACATGGATCGGATCCACAGAACGCATGCGGACGTCTGAATGGAGCCTTACAGGGGGGTTATCAATGACAGGGGGTGATCAGGGTGATCACCCCCCTGTCACTGATCACCCCCCCTGTAAGGCTCCATTCAGACATCCGCATGATTTTTTACGGATTCATGGATACATGGATCGGATCCACAAAACGCATGCGGACGTCTGAATGGAGCCTTACAGGGGGGGTTATCAATGACAGGGGGGTGATCAGGGAGTGTATATGGGTAATGACCCGCCTGTCATTGATCACCCCCTGTAAGGCTCCATTCAGACGTCCGCATGTGTTTTGCGGATCCGATCCATGTATCCATGGATCCGTAAAAATCATGCGGACGTCTGAATGGAGCCTTACAGGGGAGTGATCAATGACAGGGGGGTGATCAATGACAGGGGGTGATCAGGGAGTGTATATGGGTGATCACCCGCCTGTCATTGATCACCCCCCTGTAAGGCTCCATTCAGACGTCCGTATGCTTTTTGCGGATCCGATCCATGTATCCGTGGATCCGTAAAAATCATACGGACGTCTGAACGGAGCCTGACAGGGGGGTGATCAATGACAGGGCGGTGATCAATGACAGGGGGGTGATCAGGGAATTTATATGGGGTGATCATGGGTGATCAGGGGTTTATAAGGGGTTAATAAGTGACGGAGGGGGGGGGGTAGTGTAGTGTGGTGTTTGGTGCTACTGTACTGACCTACCTGAGTCCTCTGGTGGTCGATCCTAACAAAAGGGACCACCAGAGGACCAGGTAGGAGGTATATTAGACGCTGTTATGAAAACAGCGTCTAATATACCTGTTAGGGGTTAAAAAATTCGGATCTCCAGCCTGCCAGCGAGCGATCGCCGCTGGCAGGCTGGAGATCCACTCGCTTACCTTCCGTTCCTGTGAGCGCGCGCGCCTGTGTGCGCGCGTTCACAGGAAATCTCGGCTCTCGCGGGAGGACGCGTATATGCGTCCACCCAGAAGAGCAGGACCGCCGGCAGGACGCAATCCTGCGTACGGCGGTCCTGAGGTGGTTAAACAATGTTGGATTTATTAAATGACGGCAGTACAGTCCAGACCAGAAATCATATGCAGGTAATCAATGCAAATAATAACTTGTGCAGGAAAACTGACAAGGGACAGCCAGACATAGAAATTTCCCACAAGCAGTCTCTAGAGATAGATTGAGGAAGTCAGAGGTCATGCACAGGTAGTCTGGAAGAATGTGAACAGCAACATACACCCGGGTTGTCAAAACAGTGGGCACTGACCAGCCAGGGAGATCACCTCTTAAACACCTGCTAGCCAATCACAGAGTGCCATGTGTCTATTCCTCATAGGCCATATGATTATCCTAATCCCTGACACTTGTGCGGCTTTGGCTAGTCATTGCTCACTTAACCCGGCGTAGCGAATAAGATGCGCGTACGTTCGGCCGCGTAACTCCTTGCGAACCTCCTCTCAAGCATGCACGTGGACGCTCAAGAGGCCCAGCATGGATACGCGATCGCGATCTGCCCACAAAGAAGTCGGAACCGAAGATTCCGCAGGCACATGCGTGACCTGTCCCGCTACTCCAATGGGGTCCCCCGCAGGCCGAGCGCCTTGAGAATTCCTTGGGGCCCCAGTGGACCGAGAAACAGGAGAGTGTCCTACACTGTCCAGTACAGAATTAGATGAGTGAAACCTTTTTTTTTTGCATGATTCAAGTTTTGGAAGTCTATAAATTAATATGAAATATATCATCTTGATCTTCCATCTAGGATGCATCGGCGAATTAAAGAAAATAATCAAATAATTCTTCACTTGTATTCTACAGATTGGTATATGCAGGTTTATGCTCACCTTGTAGAGTTGTGTCGAGTAGACAACTCGATCAGACTCTATAGCAATAAACCAACGATGAAGATATATGTAGGAACCAACTTCTTTTTCTTCCAAAAAGTTCATCCTTTTTAACCTGTTTCAAAAAGTTGTCTGGTTTAATTGGGCCAATATGGCCATTTGATATATATATATATATATATATATATATATATATATATAAATTGGTAGCATCATGTTATTATTTAGGTTCATTAAGTTCTCAGACATCAGTTTTGTGTCAATGGCAATTAGATTCCTCTCCTACATAACTGAAATGGGACAGATCCGTTTTGCAGCCCATAGACTTCTATTATGACGGAATGAATTACGGAATGCCTCTAAAGGCATTCCGTTATGTATTCCATCCTAGAATTGCCTTATAGTCTGTGGTAATGGAATCCATAACGCAATTCACCTTTAACCATTAAACGAAGCGAGAACGAATTTCATAACCTGAAATTCGATCATCCCTAATGGCAATAGAACAATGGAGACAATAATATATAAATTAATGGCAATAGACTAAAGGCTTCTTTATTGGTCTGATGATAGGGACAATTATCAGGAATGAACGTTTGTTCCAGATAATTGCCCTGTATAAAGGTATTATCAGTCACCCAAGGGATGAGCAAACACTTGTTCATCAGGTGGAACCATAGTTGATGCGGACACCAAGATCATCATTTCTGGGCAGAAGATCATGCTGTGTAAACAGAGATCTGCTACTTGGAAACAACGATTCTTTATAGTGATGATAAGATTAAGAGAAGTTGCAATGTAGCTCTCGTCTCCTCTGACGAGCATCAGTTATCATTATCATTCAATAGCACTTTGTTGGGCCTTGTAAGTAGAGTAAGTCTCCATCTAGGGAAGGGGTACTCAACTGGCGGACCGCGGTCCAAATACGGACGTGCAGGAGGAGGAGCTTACTGGCGCACTTCCGCCTGTCCCAAAGCGCAGTGAGACAGGGCTTCCTCCACATGTAGCGCTCCTCCTCTCCTGCACACTCTGGTACGTGCAGGAGGAGGAGCTTACCGGCGCACTTCCTCCTTCCCAGGGGCGCAGTGAGAGACGGCTCCCTCCACATGCAGGCACCAGCGCTTTCATCCGGCACCTGCAGGTGGAGGGAGCTTACTCCCTCAGTGCGCTCACAGGTCCCTCCGCCCCTGCAGCAACGGCAGCACGTAAGGGAGCTTCAAGCTCCAAAGGACACTTACGTGCTGCTGGAGAGGGGAGGGACATCACTACTGCCACCAATGAAATAAATGTCACATTTGGGAAGGAAGGGAGGCGTGGAGAGGGCTACATAGAGGCGGGAACACGTCACTGACTGCAGGAAAGGACTCCAGTTAGTGTCGTGTTCCCATCTTTCCTGGGCCATCTTCTTTAAAATTAAAGGTAACCTGATTAAATAAAGTGATAAAGCCCCATCAAACCATGATAGTTTTGTTCCGCATCCAATTCCCATTATTGGGGCATTGGATGCGGACCCCTTAGTTTTAATGGAGCGGAAAAAGATGCAGTGTGCTGTCTGCATCTCTTGTGGCCCCATTGTAATTAAGGGGCCGCATCCAATCCCCCAATAATGGGAATTGGATGCGGAACAAAACTGTCATGTCTGTTCTGTGGCTTGGGTTGCCACCCGGCCAGTAGTTCACCAGCAAGGCTGGTATTTTAGTTCCCTTGCCGGTGCCAGAATTGTCCTGTAAGGACTGTTAGGGTACTTTCACACTTGCGGCAGGACGGATTCGACAGGCTGTTCACCCTGTCGGATCCGTCCTGCCGCTATTTCGCCGGACTGCCACTCCCCATTGACTATAGCGGGAGTGGAGCCACGGCGCAGCATGGCAGTGCACGGCGTGAGGCCGCCAGACGAAAAAGTCGGACATGTAGTACTTTTAGTCTGGCGGCCTCTCACCGAGCTGCGCCGTAGCTCTGCCCCATTATAGTCGATGGGCACAGAGCAGTGGCACGGCGAAGTAGTGGCAAGATGGATCTGACAGGGTGAGCAGCCTGTCGGATCCGTCCTGCTGCAAGTGTGAAAGTACCCTTACTAATGAGCGCTTCCATCATGGAACTCCCATTAGTACAGCCTTTACCTCCACCGCTACTTGTGCTAGTAAAAAAATAAATAAACATACGGTACCTCCACCTTCATTTGCTCACGCTGTGGAGAACACTCCCTGCTGACTAGAAGCTCAGGACAGGACCTACAAGACTACATCACGTTGGAGCACCGGTCCTGAGCTTGCAGTCAGCAGCGAAAGTTCACCGCAGCCAGGTGAATGCTAATTATTATTATTAATTATTTTTTTTGCAAAAGCAGTGAGGGGGGGAACTAATGGGGGCATTACTCTTACTGGGGGCACTAATGGGGACATTATTCTTACTGGGGGCACTATTCTTACTGGGGCACTAATGTGGCCATTACTAATTCTGGGACTTACCCGGGGCGCTCCACTATAACGTCAGAGCGCCCCACGCGCATGGATCACATGATCGCATGGCATCTTTACTGTTGGCGTTGAGCTCGGACCTTCACCTGACTGCAGACCCAGGTATGTGGACCTTTAATAAAACTAGTTGAGTACCCCTGATCTAGGGTATCATAGAGGTGCGATATTTTCACAACCAGCTGAATCCTGTGTCCAAGCTTCTGAAAATGTAAGTTCTGGGGTTCAATGAGTGCTTCTCTTTAGCTTGCTGGTGATGGAGCAGAACCCGTCATACAGTAAAAGGCTGTTCTTGTGTGACAGTCATCGTCTCCTGTGGATGACAAAATCTGGTTGACGAAAGTGAGCACATCATTTTGTAGGGTGATCAGTCAACCCTATCACCAACAACGTGTGTTGTGTTGATAATGGTGGAAATTTGGAATGAAATTATGAGTATCTATGAAACACTTGGGATGGAAAGGAGGGATGACATAAAGTAACCAAATAATTGTCTGTTTGACAGTTATCATGCTGAATTTAAGTATCAAGGGTAACTTTCTCGACTAGGTGTGGGAGGGAACACCACACCAAACACAAGAGGGGGGGGGGGGGGGAGAAAAAGGTCACCACTGAATGAATCCTAACCCTAGCCCTGACTGCTAACCGAATGAACGGACCTCAGTGGTAGGACCGGTCACTCACTGGAACCTAAAGCCTGACTTACCCTGTAATGCCCTGAAGTACTAATAGGGCCCAAAGACAACCCATTCCTTAAGCAGAAGGAACAGGGGTCTTGACTCAGACCAGATACCAGAAGGCAGGAGAAACAACACAAAACAAATGCAAAGGAATGAGACACTCCTGAAGTAGAAGAAAGAGCAGGAACACCAGAGTAGACAACACACACCAGCTCTTTCACTTGCAAATTAAGCTATACACTGCAAGGAGTGAAGGGAGTAGCCAGACTTAAATAGTAATGACCACTATGCTGCACCTGACTAGAGGTGTGGTCATTACCATCAACAACAAAGTGAAATTAAAAGAGGCTGACAAATGACATCACGTGCAGACAGCCTCTCTGATCTTCTAACACCTAGCCTGGAAGTGACCGTGACAATAATAGAGAAAATAACAAACCTGTGAGACTTTGGGTACATCCATAATGTTAATGTACAATAATATTGAGAGCCACAGCTAACAGTGGAGTTTGTATAATATTGTTCTTGGGTCCTCAGTTAACAGAAACCAGTCACTGATATTTAGGATGCGCAATATGGATGCGCAATAAAATATCTAAGATATTTTAGATAGTCTAATGGTAAATAAAAATTCTTAAAGCCTACCTAACCTTTCAACAAACTCTGCATTAATCAATAGTACAGTGTGTGTACACTAGGAATAACACAACTTCCTTTTTTTTCTATTAGTTTTCCCCTGTACATGTTGAACATTTGCAGATCTCTCAGACATGATGGGTAGAGACTAGCTGCTATGCACTGCACCCAGAAAGAAGAGTAGTATTTGCTTCCCAAGCTTCTGATATTCACTCAAAAGTATGCCCAGGGATCATAAAGGGCATTAGAGGTACTGACCTGTATTGGTTGTGAATTTAGCACTTTTGCTGAGATATAAATCTCTAATGTAGCTGTGAAATCTCTTTATTGTCTCTCTTTAAGGCCCCTTTCCCAAAGCTCACTCCTCCCCCATTCCCTTTCCATAGACTTGTATTGATATGTCTAATATGATCCTCCTGTGGAGCCGGTCCATCTCAAGCAGAATTCAAAGCATTTTCAAAGTAAAAGGCAATAAATAAGGGAGGGGAGGTAAACAGCTGATAACATGAGAAGTAGACATTAGTGTTGGGCAAGCATGCTCTGCTGAACACTAATTTTACTCGAGCATCGCGAATGCTCGGCACAACCCGGTGTTCGGCCGAATACCGTGTGTGCTTGAGCGCGATGCTTGAGTCTCCTCCCCGCACGTTTGTTGGCTGCTACGTAGCCAATAAACGTAAGCAGAGGTAGTGGCACTCACTGTAATGCCGTAGCCATGTTAGCTACTGGCATTACAGTGATTGGCTCGCCATAACGCGTCATCGGGTGCTATATGCGCTATATAGCACCCGATAACACGTGTGCGGCTCAGTCTTAGTCAGGTAGAGCTTTGCTGAAGAAGGTACAGATAGTGTAGGGACTGAAATAGTAATATTTTAGTGAAAAAACTTGTTAGAGACCCAAAAATCCTTTTATGGATTATTGTTGTATCTGCCAGCAATATAATTATTAGTGCAACCTGCGCTAAATTGCGTGTAATTGTTAGAGACCCAAAAGTCCTTTTAAGGACTATAGTTGTATCTGACTGCAATATATATTATTAGCACAACCTGCGATAAATTGCGTGCAATTGTTAGTGCCGCTTCTGACAGTGACACAACCTCTGCTACATCTTTTATTTTACATTTGCACAGCCTAAATATCTGTGACATTCAATTGTTTGGCCGCTGGTGACAGCGACATTACCAGCGATACATCTCCTGTATAACGTTTGCGCATCCTAAATATCAGTGACATTAATTCAGTGTAATTTTTTATTAGCCGCTGGTGACAGTGACATTACTTGCGCTATACCTCCTGTATAATGTTTGCGCATTCCTAAATATCAGTGACATTCATACAGTGTAATTTTTAATTAGCCGCTGGAGACAGCGACATTAATTGCGCTATACCTCCTGTATAACGTGTGCACATCCTAAATATCAGTGAAATTCATTCAGTGTAATTTTTTATTAGCCGCTGGTGACAGCGACATTACTTGCACTATACCTCCTGTATAACGTTTGCACATCCTAAATATCGGTGACATTCATTCAGTGTAATTTTCTATTAGCTGCTGGTAACAACAACATTACTTGCGCTATACCTCCTGTAAAACGTTTGCATTCCGTGTACTTTTTTTCATAGATGCTGCGGACAGCGACATTATCTGTGCTTTATCTCCCATTTAACATGTGCCCATCCTAAAAATATCTGTGACATTCTGTGTACTTTATTTGTGCATACACTTACAAAACCTGTGCTACTGTATGTTTGACATACTTGCAAGCATGTGCAAGGCAAGCAGTAAGGGACAGGGAAGTGGCCGTGCTGCTGATGGTGAACGCAGAGGCTGTGGCCCTGGGAGTGGTGAAACTGTGCCTGCTGCCAGAGCACAGGAAACACACTCATCCACGATACCTAGCTTCATGTCCCAGTTTGCAGGGCGGTGCAGGACACTATCCTTGAAGTCAGGCCAGTGCGACCAGGTAATCGGTTGGATTGCAGCAGATAATGCTTCCAGTCGGTTAAGCACCTCCCTGTTTTCCACAAAGTCCAGTCTCAGCCAAGAGTCTGGTCAACAGAATCCTCACCTTGATACTTCTTCCTCCCACCATGGAGAGTCTTGGAAAACAAGTGATCCCACACCTGGATATTCCAAGGAGCTCTTTTCATCGCCATTCCTTGATTTGGGCCTCTCGACAAGCTCGTTTGAAGAGGGACAAGAGGAGATATTGTGCCCTAATTCTCCAAGGCCTGGGGCAGTTTTATGATACCAGCACCCTCTACGTGATACGCAGCCTAGTGTCACAAGGAGGGAAAATTTTTGGAAGATGGTGAAGGAGTATGTAGCAGACCGTGCCAGCATCCTAAGTGATCCCTCTGTGCCTTACAAATATTAGGTGTTCAAGCTGGACATGTGGCACGAACTGGCGCTCTACACCTTGGAGGTGCTAGCCTGCCCCGCCGCCAGCGTTTTGTCAGAGTCTGTAGTTAGTGCTGCTGGGGGCTTAATAACTGATAAGCGCATCCGCCTGTCAACTGAAAATGCAGCAGGCACTCGCCCCTAATATTTTAGATGGTCACATCAGCAGGCCCTTGCTCCAATAGTTTTTGAGGGTCACCACCAGGCCATCAATAATAATTTTTCAAGGGTGTGTAGGATGCCCTCCTATATGTGTAATAATGGCTGTATTGTAGTGCCGGTTCCTTGTACTTTTTGGCAGCCCTTTTACTTAGCGCATAGGCTTTATGAGTGTAGGAGTCCCACTACCTGAACAATTGTACCACAATGTGAATGAGGCCCTCCTTTATGTTATATACAGGTTGTATCGGAGTGCCTCTTCCTTGACCGTGATAGGCCTAATCTCCAACAATGATGAAACAGCCTATAGGAAAGAGGTTGAGAACCTAGAGAGATGGAGTAAGAACAACAACCTCATACTCAATATCAAGAAAACAAAGGAGCTAATTCTGGATTTTAGGAAGAAGAAACAAAATGGACACCATCCCATTAGCATTAATGGTGGAAACATGGAGATAGTTCAAAGTTTCAGATTCTTGGGAGTTCATATTAGTCAGGACCTATCATGGTTAAAAAACACAACAGAAATTACCAAAAAAGGCCTTCAGAGGCTTTATTTTCTGAGGAGTCTGAAGAAAGCACAACTCCCAAAACAGCTGCTAGTCAATTTTTACAGGTGCACCATAGAATCTGTTATCACATACTGCATTACAGTGTGGTACTCCGGCTGCTCTTCTGAGGACAGGAAGACCCTCAAGCGCATCATCAGAATGGCTGGCAGAATCACTGGTATTCAGTTACCATCACTGGATGACATCTTCACTGCTCGCTGCAGCAACAGGGCAAAAATTATCTGCGGGGATCCAACTCACCCCTGCCACAGCCTTTTCACTCCCCTACCCTCTGGTAGGCGTCTTAGAGCCCTACATGCCCGCACCACTAGGCTGAAGAACAGCTTTTACCCCAAAGCAATCAGTCTCCTAAATGCTCGGAGATTATTGCCCCTTCCTAGGATAGAAACTACCACAGACTGAAAGTGACTGCTGCATTCATGACCCCATGATGACCTCTTGTCTGCAGTGGTGTCTGAATCAGTGTGTATATACTCACAAGCACTTCCTACTTTGCTCTTGCTATATATATGCTGTGAACTGTGAATAGTAATGCCTTCTAGTGCAATGTTTTTTTTTTTCTAGTGTAATGCTTAGTTTAAATGTCAGTTCTTGTTCCTCTGTCCATGGCATCTAGGATTGCTCCAAACAACATTTCATTGTACATTGTATTACATTGTATTGTACAGTGACAATAAAGGCATCTTATCTTATCTTGTAATTTTTGGAAGCACTTGCACTTTATAAACAAGTAAATATACAGGAAAGAATGTTTCCTAACAATTTTTCCTCTAAAATCTATTTTATCTTCGGTTTTGTGCGTATTAGTGTCAGTCTGTAAAAGTGGCGTACTTCTCGGACAACATGGTTCCCAGCAACGACCTGGGAGTCCAAGATGCATCCAGGACATCCTCCCCATGCTGTTCCTGAACCATTTCAGTGGTGTTTCCATCAATTTCTGACCTTTTCCTGTGAACCAGACACCCTCCCCTCTTCAGAGCAGGGGCAGCCTGGTTTAATGCGATGGTTCTCCCAAATCATGAGTGGATGTGGGTATGCCGGCAGCCGTGGTCGTGGTAGGGGAGTTAGTTCCAGTGCTAGACTTCTGCCAGCACGGGGACGCTCCTCTACCCACAGAGGGGCGGGCACAGGTGGCAAGGGCGTCCCCCTCATCCGTGATTTTTTTAGGCATGGCAGCCGCCCCATTTCATCTCAGGACGCCGAGGCAGTTGTGTCATTCGTGACACAAGCCAGTGGCACCGACTCCTCTGCTCCGGCTCTGAGCAGCAGAAGCTCTCCGCCTCCTGCAGGACCAGCCCCAAGCCCCCAAGACTCGTCCCTGGTGCTGTTTGACAGCGACAGCGAGAGGGACATCTTGGGGTAGGTAATGCAGGAGAGTGAGCTATAGCTTGGTCCGGATGCTTAGGACCTTTTGGAAGGGATGGTGGAGGGGGCACCACCCATCAGTACCCCAGTGATCCCTTTCAACTGGTGCGTGTAGTCTCAGCCACAGAACTCCCGCACCTAGTCAGACCCAGGCATCAGCGAGGGGACAGCGGAGCCAGGTCAGGGGCTCCACATCTGCTGTTCCCCTCAGTCAACCACTGGTAGACCTTGGGTCTGACATTACAGGGGATGAAGAGGAGGGTGACCTAGAATGGGTGCCACCTCCCTTGTCAGGTGACAGCAGCACTGATGAGGAAGGTAGGCACCCAAGGCAAATGGTGCGCCAGGTCACCAGGGAGCCCAGTGGCAGATGCTCTACTGGTAATGGCAGCAGGAGGAGGCAGCAGCACCAGGTGCCGGCTTCACCTATGTGCACCAAGCCCGAACAGGCGCAAACCAGCACCACCCCCTCTGACAGGCGGACTGTGTGCAAGTCGCTTGTTTGGGCTTACTTCACCCTGACAGCAGGCAATCAGACAATTGCCATCTGTCAGCTGTGCAATGCCAGGGTGAGGAGAGGGAGGTCTATTGCTCGGCTGGGTACAACTGCCCTTACCCAGCACCTGAGAGTCAACCACTGGCGAGAGTGGGACCAGATGCAGGGTGGCCGCAGCAGCGCCAGCAGCAGTGCGCAGGGTACAGCAGCTCCTGCCACTGTCCTGAAGCCACCCCACCCCCTTCCAACAATGCATTCCTACTCCCCCATTTCCTCTCCTAGAGGTACTGGTACTGGCAGCCAGACCTCTGCCTCCTCTGCACCCTTTTCTATTGCCTCCACTGTCATCTGGCACCAGGCGTCGGTTGCTGAGGCCTTTTAACTCACCGTGGCCTACGCCCCCCAGGGACCAACGGGTGCATTCATTCACTGGGCTCCTGGCAAGGATTGTCACTCAACATCTGCTGCCTTTTAATATTGTGGACTGCAATCAATTCCGGCAGATGTTGGAGCAGGCCCAACCCAGATGGCATGTCCCCAGCCGCCATTTCTTTGCCAGGAACGGCATCCCTGCCCTACACCAACATATTGTGCAGAATGTATCCCTGTCGCTGGATCATGCTGTCAGTGACAGGGTGCACATGACAATGGATGCCTGGACCAGCAGACATAGGCAGGGACGATACATCAGCTTCACAGCCCATTAGGTGTCCCTCTGAGGCGCCGGGGAGGGATCATCAGATGTTGCAGCATCTCAATTTGTGGTGCCACCCGGGGTGTCCAGGGGAGAACTGCTGCTCTCCCTCAAACCACTGTCCCCACCGCTGCTGAGCTCCCCAGCAAGCGCTCCCTATAGCTACACAAGTGTGGAGCACATCCACTGCCTAGCCGTGCTCCAGCTTGTGAGCTTAGGGGAATGGAGACACACTGGACCTTATGTTCTGACCGCCCTCCAGGCTTAGGTCCACAAGTGGCTGACACCCTGAAGGCTCCAGGCAGGTATGGTTGTCTGAGACAACTGCAGCGACCTCCTCACCGCCCTCCATGCTGGCAGTATAGCACACGTCCTCAACCTTGTGGTACAGAAGTTCCTACACACATACCTAAGGTTTAGCGACATTGTGCAAAGGGTACGGAGGATTCCCAGCCTCTTCCGACGCTCCCCAGCTGCCACAGTGTCTATGTCCAAACTGCAGCAGAACAACAGCCTGCCACCTCACATACTGATTGTGTACAGTTACGCGATGGAACTGCACACGCGTACAGTTACGCAATGGAACTCCACACATGCTGGAGAGGTTGTGGGAGCAGCGATGGGCGGTGAAAGTGTATCTGCTGGACCAAGGAACATCCGGACCAGCACACCCACTCCCCTACATCACCAGTGCGGAATGGGGGCAGATACATCAGGTCCGCCAAGTTTTGGCCCCATTCGAGCAGGCAACCAACTCTCTCCAAAGTATCAAAATCCTTCTGGAGAAATGGTCTTTCAGTTCAGGGCGCTGAATGGTCCCTTGTCAATCCCTCTCCTAGGCTCTCCCTCCAAAACATCATTGTTTTTTTTACTTCTGTAGATATTTCTGGATGAATCTATTTATTTATTTATTTAGGGATGATTTTTTTTTAAATATATTTCTTTATTGATGACTTCATTTATATATTTCTGTATTGATGAATTTATTTTTGTATTTATTTATTGATGAATTTATTTATGTATTTATTTATTGATGACTTTATAGATTTCTGTATTGATGAATTTATTTATGTATTTATTGATGAATTTACTTATGTATTTATTGATTAATTTATTCATGTATTATTTTTTCATTAATTTATTAAACCTCTTTTTATTCATTAAATTAACTAATTATTAAAATATATATATGTATATATATATATATATATATATATATATATACACACTACACATTAAGCCCGTTAATATAACGAGCGCTAGAATAGTAGTGCATAAACATTAGTAGGAATAGTCTATCTTAAATGGCAAGTGAACCTTTTGTGTTGAATTGCTCAATTCAATTGATTAATCGTTTCAGCCCTAGTATAGTGTAACCCATAATTCTCTGTGTGATCTCTGAACACTGCCCTCCATACATAAACCATACTGGTTAATAGACCTCTCAGATACCAATTGGCACACAGCGCTCCACACGCTGCCCGCACCGGTCTGCTCTCAGTTTCCATATCGGGCACATCAAGTCTGGAGAAGAACACTGCGGTAATGCAGCCTGCTACACTGTGTGCTGATTCCTCCAAGCATTTTGTATGCATGGGAGCACATTCTAGACAAAGAACCTGCTGCTGTCAAAGGTGTCTAAGTTTATTTTTGGTGTTGCCCTGGTCTGGTGGGGGCCTATTCTTGGGAACAAATTCCTGCTGCAAACAAAGAACCTGCTGCTATTTTATCCTGCTAAGTTAGGCAGAGCTATGTGTCTTTAGACTTGACCATTACCATGTACCTGCTGCTGCTGTCTGTCCTAATCATGCTGAGTTATGTGTAGGCCTTTTACTCCACTGTTACCTTTACCCGCTGCTGCTGTCTGTCTTGATCTTGATGAGTTACATGTCGGCCTTATACTACAGTGTTACCATTTCCCTGGTGCTGTCTATTCTGTTCCTGCTGAGTCAGGCCCAGCTATGTGTAGGGCTTATACTACAGCGTTACTATTTACCAGCTGCTGCTGTCTGTCCTGATATTGCTGAGTTTGTCCCAGCTATGTATATGCCTTATACTATAGCATTAACATTTCCCTGCTGCAGTCTGTTCTTTTCATGCTGAGTTAGGCCCAGCTATGTGTATGCATTATACTACAGCATTACCATTTACCAGCTGCTGCTGTCTGTCCTGATATTGCTGAGTTTGGTCAAGCTAGGTGTAGGCCTTAAACTATAGCATTATCATTTACCTGCTTCTGTCTGTCCTGCTCCTCCTGAGTTTGGTTGAGCTATGTGTACGCCTTATACTACAGCATTATCATTTCCCTGCTGTTGTCTGTTCTGTTCCTGCTGAGTTAGGCTCAGCTATGTGTATGTCTTATATTACAGTGTTACTATTTACCTGCTGCAGTCTGTCCTGCTCCTGCTGAGTTTTGTTGAGCTAGGTGTAGGCCTTATACTACAGCATTACCATTTACCTGCTGCTGTTTGTCCTGCTCCTCCTGAGTTTGGTCAAGCTATGTGTAGGTCTTATACTATACCCTTAACAATTACCTGCTGCTGTCTGTCCTGATCCTGCTGAGGACAACCAGCATGGACCACTTATTTGCCCTGGACTTTATCAACTATCAAGTATTAGAATTCTCTTAAACAGGTGTGCATGCTTCATTTTTGCGCATGTTCTCAGGTCATCATATATTGTCAATATTTATATACAAACCGGATTCCTAAAAAGTTGGGACACTATACAAATCGTGAATAAAAACTGAATGCAATGATGTGGAGATGGCAAATGTCAATATTTTATTTGTAATAGAACGTAGATGACAGATCAAACGTTTAATCCGAGTAAATGTATCATTTTAAAGGAAAAATACGTTGATTCAAAATTTCACGGTGTCAACAAATCCCCCAAAAGTTGGGACAAGTAGCAATAAGAGGCTGGAAAAAGTAAATTTGAGCATAACGAAGAGCTGGAAGACCAATTAACACTAATTAGGTCAATTGGCAACATGATTGGGTATAAAAAGAGCTTCTCAGAGTGGCAGTGTCTCTCAGAAGCCAAGATGGGTAGAGGATCACCAATTCCAACAATGTTGCGCAGAAAGATAGTGGAGCAATATCAGAAAGGTGTTACCCAGCGAAAAATTGCAAAGACTTTGCATCTATCATCATCAACTGTGCATAATATCATCCGAAGATTCCAAGAATCTGGAACAATCTCTGTGCGTAAGGGTCAAGGCCGTAAAACCATACTGGATGCCTGTGATCTCCGGGCCCTTAAACGACACTGCACCACAAACAGGAATGCTACTGTAAAGGAAATCACAGAATGGGCTCAGGAATACTTCCAGAAACCATTGTCAGTGAACACAATCCACCGTGCCATCCGCCGTTGCCAGCTGAAACTCTATATTGCAAAGAAGAATTTCACTGGGCCAGGGATCAATTAAAATGGAGTGTGGCAAAATGGAAGCCTGTTCTGTGGTCAGACAAGTCACGATTCGAAGTTCTTTTTTGAAATCTGGGACGCCATGTCATCCGGACCAAAGAGGACAAGGACAACCCAAGTTGTTATCAACGCTCAGTTCAGAAGCCTGCATCTCTGATGGTATGGGGTTGCATGAGTGCGTGTGGCATGGGCAGCTTGCATGTCTGGAAAGGCACCATCAATGCAGAAAAATATATTCAGGTTCTAGAACAACATATGCTCCCATCCAGACGTCATCTCTTTCAGGGAATTCAACAAGATAATGCCAGACCACATTCTGCATCAATCACAACATCATGGCTGCGTAGGAGAAGGATCCGGGTACTGAAATGGCCAGTCTGCAGTCCAGATCACCTATAGAGAACATTTGGCGCATTATAAAGCGGAAGGTGCAACAAAGAAGGCCCAAGATGATTGAACAGTTAGAGGCCTGTATTAGAAAAGAATGGGAGAGCATTCCTATTTCTAAACTTGAGAAACTGGTCTCCTCGGTCCCCAGACGTCTGTTGAGTGTTATAAGAAGAAGGGGAGATGCCACACAGTGGTGAAAACGGCCTTGTCCCAACTTTTTGGGGATTTGTTGACACCATGAAATTCTGATTCAACATATTTTTCCCTTAAAATGGTACATTTTCTCAGTTTAAACTTTTGTTCCGTGATTTATGTTCTATTCTGAATAAAATATTAGAAGTTGGCACCTCCACATCATTGCATTCAGTTTTTATTCACGATTTGTATAGTGTCCCAACTTTTTTGGAATCCGGTTTGTATATATATATATATATATATATATATACACACACATTTACATTTTATGTGACTTCTTGACAACTATGTAATGATAATTTGCACATGCAATTTTTATATAATCACAGATTTTCACTTTGCAATATAAACTGTGGTATATATAATATTCTTGAAGTCATGTCACCATTTTGAGAGTTATTCTTCTCATTTCCAATGTTACTATCATGTGACTACATAGACAGGATGCGTTTGTTGCTCAGCTTGCGTTCAATTTTTAGGTGCGAACGCTTGATCTGTTGTCTATGGACACTCGCGGCCTATGTGTGTTCCTCCTTCGATGCGATAATGTAATTGCATCACGTTTCTTTATGTAATATGGAAGCAATGCGCCGACATTCGGATCCATGCTGGTTAGTTCTTGGCCCCCCCATTATGTTTTTAATCGGTACACCTGATTTTGTAATGACACAATTGGTTTTGGACATAACTTTTTTTAAATGTAATTTTTATGAATTAAGCACATATTATGACTTCACATAGTTTAATTGAAGTTATTAATTTCTTCACAGTATGTTACTTGTATATTATGTAAAAAAACAACAACATTTTTTTATTTTAGACACAATACTAATCAAACACATTAATTGTAATGAAATTATTAATAGAGATGGCCTTGGTCGTTTTGTGGCGAAATTTACTTGTTCGTGGTTCGCTGAACGGGCGAACATATGGCGATGTTCACCGGCGCCATATTGTTTTACATTGTAAAGAACTTTGACCCATGTCAGATCCTTTAGGTGGTACAGGACAGCCAATTGAGACGTTTCAGCACATGGACATACCCCCTACCTTATAAATAAACCCAATATGGCTGCCATTTTACATTCAGTCTTTTGCCAGTGTAGGGAGAGGCTGCTGTGTGGAGCAGGGACAGACTGTTAGGGACACCAAACACTAGCTGATAGGGCCACAAAAGTCCTTTTAAGGACTGGTATAGGTGTGCTATCGATATGTGTGACTTACAGAGGGGTGTGATATATAGAGTTGAGCGAACACCTGGATGTTCGGGTTCGAGAAGTTCGGCCGAACATCCCGGAAATGTTCGGGTTCGGGATCCGAACCCGATCCGAACTTCGTCCCGAACCCGAACCCCATTGAAGTCAATGGGGACCCGAACTTTTCGGCACTAAAAAGGCTGTAAAACAGCCCAGGAAAGAGCTAGAGGGCTGCAAAAGGCAGCAACATGTAGGTAAATCCCCTGCAAACAAATGTGGATAGGGAAATGAATTAAAATAAAAATTAAATAAATAAAAATTAACCAAAATCAATTGGAGAGAGGTTCCATAGCAGAGAATCTGGCTTCCCGTCACCCACCACTGGAACAGTCCATTCTCAGATATTTAGGCCCCGGCACCCAGGCAGAGGAGAGAGGTCCCGTAACAGAGAATCTGTCTTCATGTCAGCAGAGAATTAGTCTGCATGTCATAGCAGAGAATGAGGCTTCACGTCAGCCACCACTGCAACAGTCCATTGGCATATATTTAGGCCCAGCACACACACAGGCAGAGGAGAGAGGTCCCGTAACAGACAATCTGGCTTCATGTCAGCAGAGAATCAGACTGCATGTCATAGCAGAGAATCAGGCTTCACGTCAGCCACCACTGCAACAGTCCATTGGCATATATTTAGGCCCAGCACACACACAGGCAGAGGAGAGAGGTCCCGTAACAGAGAATCTGGCTTCATGTCAGCAGAGAATCAGTCTGCATGTCATAGCAGAGAATGAGGCTTCACGTCACCCACCACTGCAACAGTCCATTGGCATATATTTAGGCCTAGCACACAGGCAGAGCAGAGAGGTCCCGTAACAGACAATCTGGCTTCATGTCAGCAGAGAATCAGTCTGCATGTCATAGCAGAGAATGAGGCTTCACGTCAGCCACCACTGCAACAGTCCATTGGCATATATTTAGGCCTAGCACACAGGCAGAGCAGAGAGGTCCCGTAACAGACAATCTGGCTTCATGTCAGCAGAGAATCAGTCTGCATGTCATAGCAGAGAATCAGGCTTCACGTCAGCCACCACTGCAACAGTCCATTGTCATAAATTTAGGCCCAGCACCCAGGCAGAGGAGAGAGGTCCCGTAACAGACAATCTGGCTTCATGTCAGCAGAGAATTAGTCTGCATGTCATAGCAGAGAATCAGGCTTCATGTCAGCCACCACTGCAACAGTCCATTGGCATATATTTAGGCCCAGCACCCAGGCAGAGGAGGGAGGTCCCGTAACAGAGAATCTGTCTTCATGTCAGCAGAGAATCAGTCTGCATGTCATAGCAGAGAATGAGGCTTCACGTCACCCACCACTGCAACAGTCCATTGGCATATATTTAGGCCTAGCACACAGGCAGAGCAGAGAGGTCCCGTAACAGACAATCTGGCTTCATGTCAGCAGAGAATCAGTCTGCATGTCATAGCAGAGAATGAGGCTTCACGTCAGCCACCACTGCAACAGTCCATTGGCATATATTTAGGCCTAGCACACAGGCAGAGCAGAGAGGTCCCGTAACAGACAATCTGGCTTCATGTCAGCAGAGAATCAGTCTGCATGTCATAGCAGAGAATCAGGCTTCACGTCAGCCACCACTGCAACAGTCCATTGTCATAAATTTAGGCCCAGCACCCAGGCAGAGGAGAGAGGTCCCGTAACAGACAATCTGGCTTCATGTCAGCAGAGAATTAGTCTGCATGTCATAGCAGAGAATCAGGCTTCATGTCAGCCACCACTGCAACAGTCCATTGGCATATATTTAGGCCCAGCACCCAGGCAGAGGAGGGAGGTCCCGTAACAGAGAATCTGTCTTCATGTCAGCAGAGAATCAGTCTGCATGTCATAGCAGAGAATGAGGCTTCACGTCACCCACCACTGCAACAGTCCATTGGCATATATTTAGGCCTAGCACACAGGCAGAGCAGAGAGGTCCCGTAACAGACAATCTGGCTTCATGTCAGCAGAGAATCAGTCTGCATGTCATAGCAGAGAATCAGGCTTCACGTCAGCCACCACTGCAACAGTCCATTGGCATATATTTAGGCCTAGCACACAGGCAGAGCAGAGAGGTCCCGTAACAGACAATCTGGCTTCATGTCAGCAGAGAATCAGTCTGCATGTCATAGCAGAGAATGAGGCTTCACGTCAGCCACCACTGCAACAGTCCATTGGCATATATTTAGGCCTAGCACACAGGCAGAGGAGAGGTTCATTCAACTTTGGGTAGCCTCGCAATATAATGGTAAAATGAAAATAAAAATAGGATTGAATGAGGAAGTGCCCTGGAGTCCAATAATATATGGTTATGGGGAGGTAGTTAATGTCTAATCTGGACAAGGGACGGACAGGTCCTGTGGGATCCATGCCTGGTTCATTTTTATGAACGTCAGCTTGTCCACATTGGCTGTAGACAGGCGGCTGCGTTTGTCTGTAATGACGCCCCCTGCCGTGCTGAATACACGTTCAGACAAAACGCTGGCTGCCGGGCAGGCCAGCACCTCCAAGGCATAAAAGGCTAGCTCTGGCCACGTGGACAATTTAGAGACCCAGAAGTTGAATGGGGCCGAACCATCAGTCAGTACGTGGAGGGGTGTGCACACGTACTGTTCCACCATGTTAGTGAAATGCTGCCTCCTGCTAACACGTTGCGTATCAGGTGGTGGTGCAGTTAGCTGTGGCGTGTTGACAAAAGTTTTCCACATCTCTGCCATGCTAACCCTGCCCTCAGAGGAGCTGGCCGTGACACAGCTGCCTTGGCGACCTCTTGCTCCTCCTCTGCCTTGGCCTTGGGCTTCCACTTGTTCCCCTGTGACATTTGGGAATGCTCTCAGTAGCGCGTCTACCAACGTGCGCTTGTACTCGCGCATCTTCCTATCACGCTCCAGTGCAGGAAGTAAGGTGGGCACATTGTCTTTGTAGCGTGGATCCAGCAGGGTGGCAACCCAGTAGTCCGCACAGGTTAAAATGTGGGCAACTCTGCTGTCGTTGCGCAGGCACTGCAGCATGTAGTCGCTCATGTGTGCCAGGCTGCCCAGGGGTAAGGACAAGCTGTCCTCTGTGGGAGGCGTATCGTCATCGTCCTGCCTTTCCCCCCAGCCACGCACCAGTGATGGACCCGAGCTGCGTTGGGTGCCACCCCGCTGTGACCATGCTTCATCCTCATCCTCCTCCACCTCCTCCTCATCCTCGTCCTCCTCGTCCTCCAGTAGTGGGCCCTGGCTGGCCACATTTGTACCTGGCCTCTGCTGTTGCCAAAAACCTCCCTCTGAGTCACTTCGAAGAGACTGGCCTGAAAGTGCTAAAAATGACCCCTCTTCCTCCTCCTCCTCCTCCTCCTCCTGGGCCACCTCCTCTTCCATCATCGCCCTAAGTGTTTTCTCAAGGAGACATAGAAGTGGTATTGTAACGCTGATAACGGTGTCATCGCCACTGGCCATGTTGGTGGAGTACTCGAAACAGCGCAACAGGGCACACAGGTCTCGCATGGAGGCCCAGTCATTGGTGGTGAAGTGGTGCTGTTTTGTAGTGCGACTGACCCGTGCGTGCTGCAGCTGAAACTCCACTATGGCCTGCTGCTGCTCGCACAGTCTGTCCAGCATGTGCAAGGTGGAGTTCCACCTGGTGGGCACGTCGCATATGAGGCGGTGAGCGGGAAGGCCGAAGTTACGCTGTAGCGCAGACAGGCGAGCAGCAGCAGGATGTGAACGCCGGAAGCGCGAACAGACGGCCCGCACTTTATGCAGCAGCTCTGACATGTCGGGGTAGTTGTGAATGAACTTCTGCACCACCAAATTCAGCACATGCGCCAAGCAAGGGATGTGCGTCAAATTGGCTAGTCCCAGAGCTGCAACGAGATTTCGCCCATTATCACACACCACCAGGCCGGGCTTGAGGCTCACCGGCAGCAACCACTCGTCGGTCTGTTGTTCTATACCCCGCCACAACTCCTGTGCGGTGTGGGGCCTGTCCCCCAAACATATGAGTTTCAGAATGGCCTGCTGACGTTTACCCCGGGCTGTGCTGAAGTTGGTGGTGAAGGTGTGTGGCTGACTGGATGAGCAGGTGGAAGAAGAGGAGGAGGAAGCCGAGAAGGAGGAGGTGGCAACAGGAGGCAAAGAATGTTGCCCTGCGATCCTTGGCGGCGGAAGGACGTGCGCCAAACAGCTCTCCGCCTGGGGCCCAGCTGCCACTACATTTACCCAGTGTGCAGTTAGGGAGATATAGCGTCCCTGGCCGTGCTTACTGGTCCACGTATCTGTGGTTAGGTGGACCTTGCCACAGATGGCGTTGCGCAGTGCACACTTGATTTTATCGGATACTTGGTTGTGCAGGGAAGGCACGGCTCTCTTGGAGAAGTAGTGCCGGCTGGGAACAACATACTGTGGGACAGCAAGCGACATGAGCTGTTTGAAGCTGTCTGTGTCCACCAGCCTAAATGACAGCATTTCATAGGCCAGTAGTTTAGAAATGCTGGCATTCAGGGCCAGGGATCGAGGGTGGCTAGGTGGGAATTTACGCTTTCTATCAAATGTTTGTGAGATGGAGAGCTGAACGCTGGCGTGTGACATGGTTGAGACGCTTGGTGACGGAGGTGGTGGTGGTGGTGTTGGTGGTACATCCCCTGTTTGCTGGGCGGCAGGTGCCAACGTTCCTCCAGAGGCGGAGGAAGAGGCCGAGGCGGCAGCAGCAGAATAGGCCGAGGCGGCAGCAGCAGAAGAGGTAGCAGGGGGAGCCTGAGTGACTTCCTTGGTTTTAAGGTGTTTACTCCACTGCAGTTCATGCTTTGCATGCAGGTGCCTGGTCATGCAGGTTGTGCTCAGGTTCAGAACGTTAATGCCTCGCTTCAGGCTCTGATGGCACAGCGTGCAAACCACTCGGGTCTTGTCGTCAGCACATTGTTTGAAGAAGTGCCATGCCAGGGAACTCCTTGAAGCTGCCTTTGGGGTGCTCGGTCCCAGATGGCGGCGGTCAGTAGCAGGCGGAGTCTCTTGGCGGCGGGTGTTCTGCTTTTGCCCACTGCTCCCTCTTTTGCTACGCTGTTGGCTCGGTCTCACCACTGCCTCTTCCTCCGAACTGTGAAAGTCAGTGGCACGACCTTCATTCCATGTGGGGTCTAGGACCTCATCGTCCCCTGCATCGTCTTCCACCCAGTCTTGATCCCTGACCTCCTGTTCAGTCTGCACACTGCAGAAAGACGCAGCAGTTGGCACCTGTGTTTCGTCATCATCAGAGACATGCTGAGGTGGTATTCCCATGTCCTCATCATCAGGAAACATAAGTGGTTGTGCGTCAGTGCATTCTATGTCTTTCACCGCTGGGGAAGGGCTAGGTGGATGCCCTTGGGAAACCCTGCCAGCGGAGTCTTCAAACAGCATAAGAGACTGCTGCATAACTTGAGGCTGAGACAGTTTCCCTGGTATGCATGGGGGTGATGTGACAGACTGATGGGGTTGGTTTTCAGGCGCCATCTGTGCGCTTTCTGCAGAAGACTGGGTGGGAGATAATGTGAACGTGCTGGATCCACTGTCGGCCACCCAATTGACTAATGCCTGTACCTGCTCAGGCCTTACCATCCTTAGAACGGCATTGGGCCCCACCATATATCGCTGTAAATTCTGGCGGCTACTGGGACCTGAGGTAGTTGGTACACTAGGACGTGTGGATGTGGCAGAACGGCCACGTCCTCTCCCAGCACCAGAGGGTCCACTAACACCACCACGACCATGTCCACGTCCGCGTCCCTTACTAGATGTTTTTCTCATTGTTATGGTTCACCACAACAACAAATATATTATTTGGCCCAATGTATTGTATTCAAATTCAGCGGGATATAAATTTGAGGCCTAGTATTTAGGCGCTGGGTGACCGGTATGGATTTAGTGACAGAATTAGACTTGGAAATGCACAGAAGCGTGTGTGTGAAGTTATTCTGAATGACCCTATGTGCACCTTCAATATGATCTACCCTTTTAGGGATAGATTTCAAATAGCTCTGATATAGCAGAAACGACTAAATTATGAAATTGCTAAATTGGGAATTGTATTTCAACCCAGAACAAAAAATGTGCTTTGACGGACACTAAATAACTTTCCCAGCCACAACAGGACAGCGGTAACGAGAGATTTAGCGGGATATAAATTTGAGGCCTAGTATTTAGGCGCTGGGTGACAGGTATGGGTTTAGTGACAGAATTAGATTTGGAAATGCACAGTAGCGGGTGTGTGAAGTTATTCTGAATGACCCTATGTGCACCTTGAATATTATATACCCTTTTAGGGATAGATTTCAAATAGCTCTGATATAGCAGAAACCACTAAATTATGAAATTGCTAAATTGGGAATTGTATTTCAACCCAGAACAAGAAATGTGCTTGAACGGACACTAAATAACTCGCCCAGCTACAGCACTAAGGACAGATTTAGCGGGATATAAATTTGAGGCCTAGTATTTAGGCGCTGGGTGACAGGTATGGGTTTAGTGCCAGAATTAGACTTGGAAATACACAGTAGCGGGTGTGTGTGAAGTTATTCTGAATGACCCAATGTGCACCTTGAATATTATATACCCTTTTAGGGATAGATTTCAAATAGCTCTGATATAGCAGAAACCACTAAATTATGAAATTGCTAAATTGGGAATTGTATTTCAACCCAGAACAAGAAATGTGCTTGAACGGACACTAAATAACTCGCCCAGCTACAGCACTAAGGACAGATTTAGCGGGATATAAATTTGAGGCCTAGTATTTAGGCGCTGGGTGACAGGTATGGGTTTAGTGCCAGAATTAGACTTGGAAATACACAGTAGCGGGTGTGTGTGAAGTTATTCTGAATGACCCAATGTGCACCTTGAATATTATATACCCTTTTAGGGATAGATTTCAAATAGCTCTGATATAGCAGAAACCACTAAATTATGAAATTGCTAAATTGGGAATTGTATTTCAACCCAGAACAAGAAATGTGCTTGAACGGACACTAAATAACTCGCCCAGCTACAGCACTAGGGACAGATTTAGCGGGATATAAATTTGAGGCCTAGTATTTAGGCGCTGGGTGACAGGTATGGGTTTAGTGCCAGAATTAGACTTGGAAATACACAGTAGCGGGTGTGTGTGAAGTTATTCTGAATGACCCAATGTGCACCTTGAATATTATATACCCTTTTAGGGATAGATTTCAAATAGCTCTGATATAGCAGAAACCACTAAATTATGAAATTGCTAAATTGGGAATTGTATTTCAACCCAGAACAAGAAATGTGCTTGAACGGACACTAAATAACTCGCCCAGCTACAGCACTAGGGACAGATTTAGCTGGATATAAATTTGAGGCCTAGTATTTAGGCGCTGGGTGACAGGTATGGGTTTAGTGCCAGAATTAGACTTGGAAATACACAGTAGCGGGTGTGTGTGAAGTTATTCTGAATGACCCAATGTGCACCTTGAATATTATATACCCTTTTAGGGATAGATTTCAAATAGCTCTGATATAGCAGAAACCACTAAATTATGAAATTGCTAAATTGGGAATTGTATTTCAACCCAGAACAAGAAATGTGCTTGAACGGACACTAAATAACTCGCCCAGCTACAGCACTAAGGACAGATTTAGCGGGATATAAATTTGAGGCCTAGTATTTAGGCGCTGGGTGACAGGTATGGGTTTAGTGCCAGAATTAGACTTGGAAATACACAGTAGCGGGTGTGTGTGAAGTTATTCTGAATGACCCAATGTGCACCTTGAATATTATATACCCTTTTAGGGATAGATTTCAAATAGCTCTGATATAGCAGAAACCACTAAATTATGAAATTGCTAAATTGGGAATTGTATTTCAACCCAGAACAAGAAATGTGCTTGAACGGACACTAAATAACTCGCCCAGCTACAGCACTAGGGACAGATTTAGCGGGATATAAATTTGAGGCCTAGTATTTAGGCGCTGGGTGACAGGTATGGATTTAGTGACAGAATTAGACTGGGATATGGCCAAAAAATAAATAGACTATTGCTGGTTAAATGCACTTGGTGTGACAGCTTCACCCTGATGTAGGCTTTAGCCAAAAAACAACCACACCATTGAGGGTTAAATGCACTTGGTGACAGGCGCAGCTTGCCCCTGATTTAGTATATGGCCAAAAAATGAACAGACTATTGCTGGTTAAATGCACTTGGTGTGACAGCTTCACCCTGATGTAGGCTTTAGCCAAAAAACAACCACACCATTGAGGGTTAAATGCACTTGGTCGCAGCTTGTGCTGGCGCACCACAAGACACAAAATGGCCGCCGATCACCCCAGAAAAATGTGACTGACAAACGGTCTGGGCAGCCTAAAAACAGTGAGCAATTGAGGATCAGCAGCTCAATGATCCACAGCTGCAGATCGATCAGTTAATCAAGTCCTTTGGAGGAGTTAATCTGCCTAATCTCGCCCTACTGTCGCAGCCGCAACCTCTCCCTACGCTAATCAGAGCAGAGTGACGGGCGGCGCTATGTGACTCCAGCTTAAATAGAGGCTGGGTCACATGGTGCTCTGGCCAATCACAGCCATGCCAATAGTAGGCATGGCTGTGATGGCCTCTTGGGGCAAGTAGTATGACGCTTGTTGATTGGCTGCTTTGCAGCCTTTCAAAAAGCGCCAAGAAAGCGTCACAAAAGCGCGAAGAAAGCGACGAACACCGAACCCGAACCCGGACTTTTACGAAAATGTCCGGGTTCGGGTCCGTGTCACGGACACCCCAAAATTCGGTACGAACCCGAACTATACAGTTCGAGTTCGCTCATCCCTAGTGATATACTTTTAATATACTTTCTAACATAGAAAGTATATTATAGTGCATTTGTATTGTGCAGTATTTGTTTGTGGTTCTGCTGCGTTACCGCAGCTACACGGAGTGACAAACGCTATTGGAACAAATAATTTCAATTGGTGTGATATATCAGTTGCCCCCCCCAAAAAACTGATTGAAGCTGGGGTGTGATATACCAATAATATACTTTCTACATAGTGCATTTATGGTAGTGCAGCATTTGTTTGTGGTTTTGCTGCGTTACCTCAGCTACAGAGAGTGACAAACGCTATTGGAACAAATAATTTCTACTGGTATGATATACCAGTTGCCCCCCAAAAAAACGGATTGAGGCAGGGATGTGATATGTAGCTTAAGGCTGACATGTCAGCCTGCATTTGTGGGAGGGGCGTAGGCGCTCTTAAAAGGAGGCACGCCCTCTCCCCATTTGCATGCGTTTCTGGTGCCTTCCCGCCTCAACGTCACGCCCCGTACCGCCGTGCTGCTCACCAGGTAAGTTGCCATTGTTTCGCCGGGTTCGTTGGGTCAAGCTCTTGTCCTACAGCAAGGGTAAGTCAGCCGCTGTCCCTCCGAACCCCCATCCCGACTTGCGTCTCCCCCTCCGCCGGTTCATCTCCTCCCACCTCTCACTGGCACGGCCGGCTCAACCCACGCTTCCGGCGCTGGCCGCGCCAGGTCACGTGTGACGCCGCACAGCACCTCCGTTGCCGGGGAGACGGAGCCGGCGTCCCGTGTCAGGCTCCCTCTCCCGGCTCCGGGAGCCACAACATTCACCGCTTGCTGCTCCGGACTGTCGCCCGGGTCCCAGGGCCGCCGGTTCCACTCCTCACAGCTGCCGGCCGGGTCCGGCAGTTGTCAGCTGGTCAATAAAGTTCAAAAAAAAAAAAAAAAAGCTACATGTTAGTTAATTGTCTTGCTGGTAATGTTGTGTCACAGGAGGAGAAGACGCTACATATACCAGCATGATCTGGAATTATAACTATAAAAACAATGACAAGAACATAGTACTCAAGAAAATAATGATGGAACCCCAATGGCGGCTTAGTGGTAAAAATCCAACACATATCCAAGGCTGTCCAGGACTAAACCATGCAACACAGAGTACCAAGACTGCATACAGTGTGTGACAGGTAAACCCCCCCCCCCCCCGTTATGATACTGATTGTCGTTGCAGACTCTGGATACTCTGCCGTGCCAGGCAAATACATCCTCTGCCAAGGGTTCTCACAGTTCCGCCCGTGTCAAGCGCCGCCATTCCACTTTGCCACATCTACGGACGTTTTCCGGTAATTACTCGGTTTTTCCATGTTTCATCATGCTCTGCCATGTCTGAGGCCTGTTTCATGTCAGGCTCACTTCGCACGTTTTTACCATTGGTTGCCCCATTTCATGTCTGTTGCCAGTTACGTTTCTGGCTTTCGTTTCCAACATATCATGACTGTTGCCTGTTACGCGTCAGGCTCACGTTTCCAATGCTTCATGTCTGCTGCCGGTTGCGTTGCTGGCTTACGTTCCTGACATGTCATGTCTGTTGCCGGTTGCGTTTTTCTGGCTCACGTCTCCAATACTCCACGGCTGTTGCCAGTTACGTTGCCGGCTGGCGTTCCTGATATGTCATGTCCGTGGCCAGTTGCGTTTTTCTGGCTTACGTTTCCAGGCACCACGTCTGTTGACAATTACGTTTCTGGCTCATGTTTCCATATATCATGTATATCCTGATGTGTCGTGTCTGGGGCCAGTTGCGTTGCTGGTTTGAGTTCCTGATATGTCATGTCTGTTGCCAGTGGTGTTGCTGGTTTACGTTCCTGATATGTCATGTCTGTTGCCAGTTACGTTTCTGGCTCGGGTTTCCAATACATCATGTCGGTGGCCAGTTACGTTTCTGGCTCGGGTTTCCAATACATCATGTCTGTGGCCAGTTACGTTTCTGGCTTACGTTTCCAATATATCATGTCTGTTGCCAGTTACGTTTCTGGCTTACGTTTCCCACATATCATGTCTGTTGCCAGTTACGTTTCTGGCTTACGTTTCCAATATATCATGTCTGTTGCCAGTTACGTTTCTGGCTTACGTTTCCCACATATCATGTCTGTTGCCAGTTAAGTTTCTGGCTTACGTTTCCAATATTTCATGTCTGTTGCCAGTTACGTTTCTGGCTTACGTTTCCAATATATCATGTCTGTTGCCAGTTACGTTTCTGGCTTACGTTTCCAATCTATCATGTCTGTTGCCAGTTACGTTTCTGGCTTACGTTCACTTTTTTATCAGCGTTTCCAATATATCATGTCTGTTGCCAGTTACGTTTCTGGCTTACGTTTCCAATCTATCATGTCTGTTGCCAGTTCCGTTTCTGGCTTACGTTTCCAATATACCATGTCTGTTGCCAGTTACGTTTCTGGCTTACGTTTTTCTAATATATCATGTCTGTCCAGTATATCATGTCTGTTGCCTGCCACCTTTCAGGCTCACATTCCCAAAAAATCATGTCCATTGCCCGTTACGTTTCAGGCTTACGTTTTCGCTTCATTTACCGCCTGTTACTCTTCAGGCTCATGTACCCACGGTACCACGTCCGTGGCCTGCCACGCCGTCAGGCTTACTTTTCTCTCATGTGTTCATTCCCCGTTACGTTTCAGGTTTACGTTTTTTTCATCCATTACCGGTCACAGGCCAGGTTCATGCGGTTAATTATTATTCTTTGTCGCTATCATTTTTCTTTTTTCCAGATTCGTTCAATTTCATTTTCTACGTTACGACCCCAGGTTTGGTGTTCTATTTCATGTTTCTCAAAAAAAAAAAAAAAAACCCTGTTGGTAGTCACGTCTTCGTAGCTCTCACGCCTGTTTTCACGCCTTAAGCTGGTAAAGTCCTCCACGGTAGTACCCCCTTTTCACGACTCTTGGCACTTGCCCGCACTTCTTTCTCTCTTTACCATCATTCACGGCTCGGGTGTCGTCCTTCTGTCATACGGGGCCTCCAGCTCATCCATTTAATTCTCGTTTATCACCTCACAGCCACGATATGTCGCATGTTTCCAACATCGAGGATACCCCCTCCATCCCTGAGACACCCGCATCCGAGCAGCCCAGCTCCTCATCACTAAGGAGTTGGACAATCGCAAAGCTGATCGCGGAGCTCAACAGGAGAGGGATCCAACACCCCGCTTCCGCCCGGAAAGCAGAACTGTTTAGGCTACTCACGGCCGAACCAGCAGCCCCGGACTTGGAGCAAGTCTCCATGTCCACGTTGCAAGTGTCCTTGTCTCAACTGCATGCCATGATGAACACCATTGCCTCCTCAGTCTCAGATGTGCAGTCCAGACTCCTGGCCGTTGAATCTCATCAGGGACTGTCATCCGAGCGTGCCACCTCTCCTTTGCCTGTTGCCTCCACATCAGGTTTTGTTCCCCCAGGTAGGGTCCCCTGCGCACCCGAGGTAGCTCCAGCCCACTTCATCCCAAGCAACATCAAGAAGGACATTTTAGAGGGCAAGGACGTCAATCTGGCCTCCATTTTGATAGCCACCCATGACACAGTAGAGAGCAAGACCATTGCTTGCGGCGACATGTCCATCGTCCTCAAAGCGAGGGACCCCCGCCTCAACAGGAAGCTAACCATCACGGAGTTTGTCCTGGCGTTTAGCTTGTTCAGGGACGTCATCTGCTCCGTCCACCCTGAAAGGCGGGAAGAGTTGGACACTTACCTCTACAGGGTTACGGACTTGGGCCACAAGTACGGTGGGCAGGCTTTCTATGATTATCATCGCTCCTTTTCAGCAAAAGCCGCCGCCTCACTGGTCCAATTCCAGCACCTCACAAACTGGGCGGCCATGGACATGAAGTTTTTTTGCCGACATTTCGCGGGCCTCAGGGCCCCGGCATGTGCGGCATGCCAGTCCATCACTCACTCCTCCGCCTGGTGCCCCAACTCTGGTCCCTCCACATCCCAGGGCAGATCCCTCCGTAGTAGCTCCGGGTCCCTCCAACGACCTGGCGCAACCACGGATAAGTTAGGCAGGCCAATAGTTTTCCTGGGCAACAGCCAGGTCTGTAATAATTTCAACCAGGAGGCTTGTTATTACAATAAGTGCAGGGCCCTCCATGTCTGCGCAGGCTGTTTCAGGGCTCACCCCCAGACAGCGTGTCCACAAAGAGCAAGGCCATCCTGACTAAGCGGGGTCAACGTGGTCTTGCTGGAGTCCCTGTTGCGCGAGCACCACAGCCCTCAATGGGTACAGTTCTTGGTTTCAGGGTTCACCATCGGGTTCCACACGGGGCTGGTAGCTCTCCCACAAACTTCCTGGGAGGGGCCCAATCTGCTGTCAGCAAGCAGGGATCCCGAGCCGGTGGGGATTCTGATCAAGTCAGAACTAGAGAAGGGGTTTCTCATTGACCCCTTTCCCTTCATACCTTTTGACCTCTGGAGGATCAACCCCATTGGTATTTTTTCCAAGCAATTCACAAATAAAAAACGTCTCATCTACGATTTGTCGGCCCCTCATGGCTCCAGCACACCCAGCCTCAACTCCTTAGTGCCGTCTGAGGAGTTCTCCATGTGTTACGCCACCATAGACGAGGCCATCCAACTGATCCTCCAAGTAGGTCGGGGGGCTTGGTTGGCCAAGGCAGACATCGCTGACGCCTTCAAGTTGCTGCCCATTCATCCACAGCTTTGGAGATTCTACGGCATCAAGTGGCAAGACCAGTATTTCTTTGCCAATCGCCTGACGTTCGGGTCCAAGAGCAGTCCCTGGCTGTTCGACCAGTTCGCTCAGGCGTTGCATTGGATACTGGTCAACCACTGCGACTGCCCTATGATCATCCATTACTTGGACGACTTTCTCTTCATCGAAAGCCCAGACCGCCAGCCTTGCAAACTCCAGGCTCTGCTGCAGCTGTTCGGCCGACTTAATGTTCCAGTGGCAGCTTCAAAAACTGAAGGCCCCGCTATGGTAATCACCTTCCTGGGCATAATTCTTGACACAAGGAAGATGGAGGCCAGACTACCAGCCGACAAATTGGCAAAAATCAAGGAGGCCATCTCAACAGCGGCAGGCAGCAGGTCGTGCACCAAGGTCGAGTTGCAGTCCCTCCTAGGCATGCTCAACTTTGCCACCAAAGTCATGCCCCAGGGCAGGGCCTTCATGTCCAGGCTTCTCCAGTTACTCCCCTCAGCCCCAGAGCAAGACAGCCTCATCACTCTAGATGCCCAAGCCATGGCCGACCTGGCCATGTGGGAGAACTTCCTGGCCTCTTGGAACGGAGTCTTTTTGTTTGTTCCTCAGCTAGGGCCAGCTTCCACCTTGGTTTTCTCGGACGCCGCCGCCTCCGGGGGGTTCGTGGCGATCTGTGGGAACCAATGGTTCGCGGGTCCCTGGCCACCCGAGATATCAACAACCAGAAGCGCTCTTCAGTCATCCCCGTTGCTGGAATTCTACCCAGTCGTAGCAGCAGCCCAGGTGTGGGGCAGCCAGTGGGCCAATTCTTCCGTGGCGTTCGTCACGGACAATCAAACAGTGGTGGACATCATCACCAAGGGCAGGTCGCAGTCGCCCCAGATAATGTCATTCGTCCGCAGGCTGGTCTGGCTCTCGCTGGTGTATAACTTCCACGTGGCTTGCAGGCATATTCAGGGGGTGCATAATGTGGCCGCAGACGCCTTGTCCCGTTTTAATTACCAAACTTTCTTTCAGGTCATGCCAGAGGCAGACCGTGCGGGGCTACCTCCTCCGACGTACCAATGTCTAGTGTTGGATTAAACCTTTTCATTGATTCAGCAAAATCCTTGATGCAGAAGTATTTGTCGCACAACACTGCCAGGAATTACAGGACCGCCTGGAACACTTTCAACAGGTTCAGGGGCCTACACCCAAGACAAGACACTGACAAGACCACGTATCTCACAGCTTTCATAGCCTTCTGTCATATCGATCTCAAACTATCCTTCAATACCATAAAAATGTATTTGGCCGGAGTCCAACATTTCTCCATGTTGGAAGACCCCGAAAGCAGGTCGGTCTTCCTATCTCAAGCAGTCAGGGCAACCCTTAGGGGGGTTCAGAAAAGTAGTCATGCAGCCATCCCGAGTAGGCAGCCTGTGTCTGGGGAATTGTTTAGGAAACTATCAGCCTCCCTAGACGGTCTTCCTTTTGGGCTCCTTCACAGCACAGTCATCAAGGCCGCCATGTACCTTAGTTTCTACGGGTTCTTAAGACCCGGCGAATTCACCCGCACTTCAGCCAGGTCCAAGGGTCCCTCCAGGGGTCAGCTAGTCTGGCACCACGACCACTTCTCCCTGCACCTCTTCACCTCCAAAACCTCACAGGTAGGCCCACCAGTGGAGGTGAATTTCTTCCCCTCTGACAACACTTGGTGTCCGGTCCAGGTACTCAAGAGTCTCCTGTCGGCTCTGGGGGACTCCGCCCTCGATCAACCATTGCTCCCGTTTCAGGCCTCAGCCCTCACAACCTCGCAATTTATCTTGCACATCCGCACCCTGGCAATTGGCCTGGGTTTCGACCCCAAGACCATCTCAGGGCACTCTTTCCGCATTGGAGCAGCATCCGCAGCTTCAAAACACAACGTCCCCGGTCACGTCATCCGAAAAATGGGTCGCTGGCGCTCCTCATGCTTCACGCGCTACATACCTAACCCCCAGGCCGAGATATCCCAGGCTTTCCACAGTTTGGTTTTGTAACTCGGTACGCTGCCAATAAAAGTTTCTCTCTCCCTATTTGTGTGTCTTTTTGCCCCCTTTTAGGCGTACCCGCGGCATAGCTAAGGGCACCTCTCCAGCCATATCAGGTAGGTAAGGTGGTTTTCCTCCGTCAGGTTCGGCACGTTCGGGCACGAGCTCTCTGCCGTAGCCATGACCACAAACCAATAATATACTTTCTATATAGTGCATTTGGGTAGTGCAGCATTTGTTTGCGGTTCTGCTGCGTTACCGCAGCTACACAAAGTGACAAACGCTATTAGAAGAAATTATTTCTACTGGTGTGATATACCAGTTGCCCCCCCTAAAAACTGATTGAAGCAGGTGTGTTATATACAAATAATATACTTTCTTTATAGTGCATTTATGGTAGTGCAGCATTTGTTTGCGGTTTTGCTGCATTACCGCAGCTACACAGAGTGACAAACGCTCTTGGAACAAATAATTTCAACTGGTGTGATATACCAGTTGCCCCCTAAAAAAAACAGATTAAAGCAGGGGTGTTATATACAAATAATATACTTTCTATATAGTGCATTTAGTTAGTGCAGCATTTGTTTGCGGTTCTGCTGCTTTACCGCAGCTACACAGAGTGAAAAATGCAATTGGAACAAATAATTATTTTCTCGAAGGTGAAAGCATAATTTTTGGGGCCTGTAGTCCACTGGCCTGCTGTAAAATTGATATCCAATGACCGTGTAATCTACCTCCAGCCTCATGCTTACTTGTTCTTTTCTGTAAGGTGAATGAATAATTGTTGGGGGCTCGGAGGAAATCAACACCAGTGACAACCACGTGTTATCGAATTACAACTATTATCATTAGGGTTTTTTTCAAGAGGGGGGATTTCATTAGCTATGTTTTTAATCCAATTTTATATACTTCTTTCAAACGTGAATTTGACCTGTATTAGTACTGGCCTGCAGTAAAATTCATATCCATTAACCGTGTAATATAGCTCCGAACACATAATCACTTGATCTTTTCTGTCCGGTGAATGCCTAATGTTTGGGGCCTGTAGACGAATGGCCTACAGTAAAATTTGTATCCATTGACCGCATAATGTACCTCAAGCCACATAATCAGAATTTCTTTTATGTCAGGTGAATGCCTGATTTTTAAGGCCCGTACTCCCGTGGCCTAAAATAAAAAAAATTCTAGGCTCCAACAGGGCACATTTAAGAGAATTTCCTTTTAAGACGCATAAATATGTCCCCTAATGAAGAAATATATTTTTTGTTGGAATTTTTGTCATTGATACTCCTCTAGTATGTCACTGTCCATGTTGTGGGACTATTTGTGCACTTCTACTAAGTATTTGGTGGCTGCAAATATGAGCTGAAGGTTTTTTTTAGGTTCGCCTGCCATTAAAGAGAATGGGGCCCGCCGCGAACTTGCGGTTCGAGAACATTTAATCACGTTCATGCGATCGCATTCACGAACCGTCCCGGCCGATGTTCGTCCATCACTACTTTTCATTAAATCACCTGAGTTAGTATTTGTATTTGTACTTGGCACCATTCACTTTTGTCACTTCTTGATTAATGTCCAAGTTTATTTTTGGTGTTGCCCCAGTCTGGCGGGGACCCATTCCTAGTGAACATATTCCTTCTACAAACAAAGAACTGGGTCCTGTCTGTTTTGACTAAGTTTGGCCCAGCTATGTGTAGGCCTTATACTACCTTGTTACTATTTATATGCTGCTGCTGTTTGTCCTGATGATTGTGGCCAAGATATATATAGGCCTTATACTACCCCGTTACCATTTACATGCTACTGCTGTCTGTCCTGATGAGTTTGGCTGAGCTATGTGTAGGCCTTATACTACCCCGTTGCCATTTACATGCTGCTGCTGATTCTGCTGCTGTCTGTCCTGATGAGTTTGGCCCAGCAATGTGTAGGCCTTATACTACCCTGTTACCATTTACATGCTGCTACTGCTGTCTGTCCTGATGAGTTTGGCCGAGCTATGTGTAGGCCTTATACTACCCCGTTAATATTTACTTGCTGCTGATGTCTGTCCTGATGATTTTGGCCAAGCTATGTGTAGGTCTTATGCAACCCTGTTACCATTTACCTGCTGCTGCTACTGTCTGTCTTGATGAGTTTGACCCTGCACTAAAAGGGCCTTACTGCAACCTTATCCTTCAAAATCTTTCAAAAACAAAATATTCTAAAAAATCGCTAATTGGCACTTCGAGAATTTGCGAATATCTAGAATATAGTGCTATATCTTCATAATCACGAATATTCTAGATTTTTTTTCATCAGTACCCACAATCCCTCACTGCTTCTTGCTTGTGGCCCCATGAGAAGGCTGCTATATCTTTGACTTTAGGAGTAGTGTTGATCGCGACTTTTCATATTGTGAATTTTTATTGCGAATTTCCCAATTGCCTATTTTCGCATGTAAGAAAATAATAATGACTGGAGATCACGTATTCGCAAATTCGCTAATATATGATGAATATTCCCCCAAATATTTGTAAAATTTCACAAATTTGAATATTGCCCCTGCCGCTAATGACTGATGGCGAGGTAGAGATGTATGATGTAACCTGCTGATTTGCGATGTGTTACACCAATTAATAAGGAATCATTTGTAAAGGGATGAAATACTTATTTCCATAACTGTATATATACATTACAGAGTGTTGGCGAGAGATACAAAAGTAATGTAAGCATTGTACCTGGGCATATACTGTTACGGATCTCTCTGATCTGCTCCGAGTTCCTCCTTTAATATGGCCATCTTAGGGTGCCTGCCATTGAACTTCTTTAAGAGCTCGAAACGGATCTCCCTCACAATCCTCTGCTTCTCAGCCTGGACCCGGGTCCTATCATAGCCCCGCTTAAAAATGCGCTTCAGGAAAAGATGCAAGCATATAATCCCAATTTTTTTTAATACAAGTATTGAAAATAATGTCCTCAACAAAACATCAAAAAGGTGAGGTGAACCAGCTATGCACCCCATACAGTACCCCCACTTCACTAGACAGGTACATCTCTGCTGAGCTGGCCGATATCCGATTGCTCAGACCCCACACAAATACAATCGCAATACAATCCGATTTTATAACGGTAACATTAAATCTAATATTTACCCCTTCAAAGACTTAAAGGGAACCTGTCACTGGGATTTTGTGTATAGAGCTGAGGACATGGGTTGCTAGATGGCCGCTAGCATCCGCAATACCCAGTCCCCATAGCTCTGCGTGCTTTTATTGTGTAAAAAAAATTTGATTTGATACATATGCAAATTAACCTGAGATGAGTCCTGTACGTGAGATGAGTCAGGGACAGGACTCATCTCAGTTGAATTTGCATATGTATCAAATAGTTTTTTTTTACACAATAAAAGCACACAGAGCTATAGGGACTGGGTATTGCAGATTTGCTAGAGGCCATCTAGCAGCCCATGTCATCAGCTCTATACACAAAATCCCAGTGACAGGTTCCCTTTAAGTCTTTGAAGGGGTAAATATTAGATTTAATGTTACCGTTATAAAATCGGATTGTATTGCGATTGTATTTGTGTGGGGTCTGAGCAATCGGATATTGGCCAGCTCAGCAGAGATGTACCTGTCTAGTGAAGTGGGGGTACTGTATGGGGTGTATAGCTGGTTCACCTCCCCGTGGTGCACCCTGGGTAACTCTAAATGAACCAGCAAATACTGACTGGACACAACAGGACACAAACTCTAATCTATAGACTGTGTTTGTGCGTGTGTGGGGTATATAGTGTGTGGCAGGAAAATGGATGTGCAATGTGCATGTGAGAGATATTTCTATGCTGTCCATACATACATGCTACAGACATTGTGCTATGATGTCACAACCATACTTAGTGCACCAATCAGTAATATCTACTTAGACCTGATGAAATGTGAAGTTGTATGTATTGCGAAAAAACATTCATATTATGTGATGATTTTTCGCAATCGCAAATATTTAATAACAGTCTGCAGTTAAGGCTACATGCACACGACCGTTGTGTGTTTTGCGGTTTGCAAATCGCGGATCCGAAAAACATGGATGGCGTCCGTGTGCATTCCGCAATTTGTGGAACGGCACGGACAGCCTTTACTATAACTGCCTATTAGGACAGGTGATATATTTTTTTGCGGACCCCGAAAAAGAGTGCTGTCCGCATCTTTTGCGGCCTCATTGCAGTCAATGGGTTAGCATCCGAGCCGCCAGAACTGCATGAGGCCTAAAGTCATTGTTCTGACATGGATGTGAAATGTAATCAAATACACTGCTGTAATGTCGAATTACTTACAGTGATCAGGAGTTCTTTCTCACTGTTGCGGAAATTGCTGTCAACCATGCTTTCCAATCTTCTCAAAATTCGGGTAGTGAAAACAGTTGCTAAACTAGACCACACCCCTTTTGCACATGCGCAGTATTTTTGCATTAATAATTGTTTTTTTTTACAAAGATAGCGAATTCGCGAATATATGAGGAATTTTAGCCCAAATATTTGTGAAACATTGTGAATTCGAATATAGCTCCTGCCGCTCATCACTACCTGTCACCTCTCTGTACCTGTCTGTTTTGTAACTCTTGCAATGCAATGCCAATTTGAAGAATCTTCATATAGCTCTGTGTTGTGCCATTCCTCTATTATTCCTACTAGAGGTTTATAAATACATCTACACCTGGGTGTTACTAGCTGCAGGTGTGTCCTTACACAGCCTGACATTGTTAGCACTGCCGGGACTGGGTCAGACTATGCAGGGACACTCCCCACCAACTGGTAAGATCCAGTTGTACATTCAATCATAAAAGTCTACTGCAAATAACAGAGGAATAGCACAACATAGTGCCATGAAAAGACGCTTCTAAGTTTCTAAAACAGACATGTCAGGAGAGGTGACAGGTGTTCTTTAAACGCAAGAACAAGGGGCGCAATCTGAAATTAGGAGCTAAAAAGGAAAGACTGGATGGACCATGTGATTTTTTAGTTCTGTCAGACTTTTATGTTTCTAACTGATATATTCAATTTTAACACAGTTTTAGGACTATTGTATTGATTTATTTAATAATTTATATTATGTGCGAAGACCATGCTGTACATTTGAGATATAATTTCATATTGTGTATAGGAATGTTATCATAGGAAACAACAACTTTGAGCCAATGAGTAGCTGTACAATCATTTTCTTGGCTTTCATTCTTTGTTTTATAGATGAGATCAGAGTGCGAAGATTGTGGCAGAAGGGAGACGATTGTGGCATTTGCAGTGTTCTTTTATTCCAGCTATGAGAATCCCTTAAGGCTGACCCTAGTTTACCAATTCATCAGCGCTCTAAAGTGAATGAGCTTCGAAGAAAACATATGAAATCAGGAACACTGAAGCCATACAGTAGTCTGGAGTTAAAGCGATGCAGCCGTTTCTATGGGAGTCGGAGACTGCGTTCTTCATTCAAGGGTTAATAAACATTGTGCAACCTACTTCAACGCATAAATATACAAAAGTGCATTAAGATGGCACTACACGGAGCCTGGATAATGAATCCTTGTCATAAACATGATGTTTCTATGTTTTACCTGCAGCAAATGGTCACTCTACGGATTGCCACTCAGTCCAGTAACCAACTAATATAAAAATAAAGAAGGATGTAGGTTGGAGGAGGGGGCTTGGGGGCGAAAAATGAGATGTTAGCAGAATTCACCTGGTTGTCCGTTTGGAACTTGTACTCCCAGCATGCCTTTACAACATGGGAACCGGAGGGGAGTCACAGCGCAGCTGAGAGTCTCGGCTTAATCTTATGCACCATTAAGCACTCAGCAGCAAGCCAGTACTGTTCATATACATCATCCACGCTTAATAAACATAATGATGACATAAGATGTAATTCTAGATGAATTTTCATTTTATAGGGAAATGGAGAATTCCAGTAGAAGGGAAAAAAGTAAATTATCTGGGAAGTACAAAATAAATGATGTTTCTCCGAGATGAATAGAGGTGTTAGCAAAAAAGACGAGAAGGGGGAAAGGGGAAAAGGAATTGGGTAAGAAGAGGGGAGGAAGAGAGCAAAGAAGTTTCTAATAAAAGATGGAAATAAAACAAAGGGCATAAGATGCACCAAAAAAGCGAGACAGAGTGGCATTTTTTTTGTTCGGCCATGGGCGTTGTGTTATTTTTATTATTGCAAGCTGTGATAGACAGGGAGGCCTCGGCGGTCTCATCCATCACTGGAAGACAGAAAGCATGTGAATTTTGGATGGTGTTAACTTACGAGGAGAAAATTGAATTCTGATGAAAGTAGGAAAAGAAATTGGCGCTCGGCATCAGAAAGGCCAGGAGGGGCCAAGAGAGGGCCAACAGCTAGAGCTAGAGCCAAGTTCCCAGTATGTGAGATTAGTGAAGGGGGAGGGAAAGCCAGAGTCACTTCTAAAGTGTCTAGATTACAGCAAACCGTCCCTTCCCAGAATTGTTGACTGCCGCCTTCTGCTTCTGACGTAGGCTCAGGTCTGACCTTGCCCATCCCAGAGAGCTCCCTGAGATTCCCATTAAAGTAGATCAGCTCAGTGATGTCCTCTTTACAAAATGTGTTTAGTTTGTCAACTGATGTGAGGGAGAACTGGCATCTACAAATGCAGTTTTGGTACAGTGTGTTCTTGGGCTGTTAAAAAAGGCACATGAGGAGTGATGTTGATTGAAAGGCAGTGAAATGTCTGATAGGAAACACTGTGTAAGGTTGCAGCAATGGCCCTGAGGGATAGATAGAGCTGTAGGCACACCAACTTCAGCTTACAGTACACACATAAATCACATCTCTCATGTGCTATGATTGCTTGCTTTATGTATAGAACAGGGCTGATCCAGGGAGAAAGCTCATTTTTGAGTCGATTTTTCTCTCTGAGAAAGAAGCATCACTGATTTGTTTCTGCTCATTGGTTTAATTTCCGATGGATCACCAACGGGTTCATGTTTAATTTGGTGATGTTTAATTTGGAGTACCTCCAGCTTCAGGAAAGTACAAGCATTGGCTACTGTTTTGTTTCCTATCGCACTTAATAATATCCTTTCTTTAAAAAAAAACAAAAAACTCCTGTATTAAACAATTTAGTTTTCTGTATCCTTATTGATTTCTTTTGCTCTATGAATATAGTAAACTTCATTTATAGATTCATTTTAATTTATATAAATATATTTTTAATCTTTATTAACCTAGCCTTTTTGGCAAGACTTGGCAAAACACCTATAAAACTGCCTATGCATTATACTATAATTTATGAATAAAACACATAAAGGCGCAAAAGGCCATGACCATATACGCTTTGTTAGTGATGAACACAATCCAAAAATGTATAATAATTGTTAAATGCAACTAAAAGGAGCAAGGTTAAGTGGGTATCCCAATTTTGTGATACTGATGACCTATCTTCAGGAAGGATAAATCATCAACATCAGATCGGTGGGGGTCTAACTCTCTGTACTGATGTCGATCAGCTGCTTGAAGTGGCTATGGCGTTTGTGCAAACGCTGCATTCTCTTTAAAGGGAACCTGTCACCTGGATTTTGTGTATAGAGCTGAGGACATGGGTTGCTATATGGTCGCTAGCACATCCGCAATACCCAGTTCCCATAGCTCTGTGTGCTTTTATTGTGCAAAAAAAAGATTTGATACATATGCAAATTACCCTGAGATGAGTCCTGTACGTGAGATGAGTCAGGGACAGGACTTATCTTAGGTTAATTTGCATATGTATCTAATTGTTTTTTTACACAATAAAAGCACATAGAGCTATGGGAACTGGGTATTGTGGATGTGATAGCGGCCATCTAGCAACTCATGTCCTCAGCTCTATACACAAAATCCTGGTGACAGGTTCCCTTTAAAGTTTACCTGCACACCATCTAGATTGTAGGGGGGGGGGGGCAGTGGAATTGCATCTTCCCCTCCCATGAACTTGAATAGGACAAACTGTTGTAATTGCCCTGCACCACCACTACCATAGAGACAACGTGCAGGTAAACACTGAAGAGGACGGAGAGCCTGCAGCACCTTCAAACACCTGATCAGTGGGGGTGCAGATAGTTGGACCAGTCTAAAATTGATGACCTATCCTGAGAATAAGTCATCAATTTCATGAAACCAAAGTACCCCTTTAAGACAGGTTAAAACTGTCAATTAGCAGCAAGAGGATGGGAAGGGCAGGGGCAGACTGAACTCTTCTCTGTCAGCGCTGGCAGTGTGCTGCACAGCTTCAGACATAACTTCTCTAAAACTGCTTCTTGTTAAAACACAAGACACGCCAATGAACTCAATGGGTCTATCAGTATACTATACTACCCGCAGAGAAAGAGCTGACAGGTTCCCTTTAAGCTAAACATACATATTAGTTTAATGTCCAAATGCACAGATTTGGGCAGGACCAGACAACTATTAATGTATATGGCCCATGATCAGCCTGTTAAATTTCAACATGCCCATCCTTTTGTTCATAGATGAGATTAGCCACCATCAGAATTGTCTGTCTGCAATCTTCTTAACTCCAGAAACACTTGCATTCTCACCAGAGCTGAACATTCATGTAAATGGAGGGTTCAGGAGGGATAGCTACCACCCTCCCGTGACAGATGTCAGAAGATCGAAAAGACTGGCTACATGTGAAGGGGTCCAACAGTCTCTTTGGTCACTTTTTCTTCAGTGTTGTTGTTGTTAATGACCACACCCATTGTTTCAGGTGTAGCTTAGTGGTCATTACTCCTCCCCTATATAGGCTGACCTCACCCTTCTGGCTATGCGGTTGATAGCTTAATTTGGTTTTGAAAGAGTTGGTGTGTTGTCCTCTCTGGAGTTCCTGCTCGTCCATCTCTACAGAAGTTAATTGTCTCATTTCTTTGTTGTGGTTTTCCCTCCTCATGTCTGTTGTTACTAGGCCTCAGGGAGACGCTGGTTCCTTCACCCGGGAGGGAACAGGTCGTCTCAAGCCCTGCCAATACCTATAGGGCTCTTTAGGGTCCCAAGGGCCTCCAGGTTCCGGTGTATGGGCATTCCTATCGTCAAGGTGTGCCCATACGGATAGGAGTCACGGCAAGGAGTAGGGTTATATAGGAGGTGACCCTTTTCCTAGCATTGAGTGGCTTTTCCCTTCCCTCCTGTTGTTGGTGTGGTGTTCCCTCCCATACCTCATCCGTGACATTATCAACCGCCAAAAACCGCCATTTTTGTTTGGGTCAGTGCAGTTATCGATACTATGTCTGTAGTGGTCGGACAGCTGCAGGGTCTGTCTTTGGAGGTAGCTGACCTCCGCGCGACCGCTGGTTCCAGTGGTGGGTACCAGGTCTGCCCTGAACCTAAGGTTGCCCTGCCAGACAGATTTTTTGGGGGTAGCGACAATTCAATTCAGGGAGTCGTGTAAATTGTACTTTGAGCTGCGTCTGCAGAGGCAACGTGTGGGTATGATCATTTCATTGCTTAAAGGTGATGCCCAGTCTTGGGCTTTTTCTCTGCCGACCGGATCACAGTCCCTCCAGTCGGTAGATCAATTTTTTAGAGCCTTGGGTCTTATTTACGATGACCCGGATCAGATCTTTCAGGCCGAGACCAAATGACGTGGTTTATGGCAGGGAGAGCGCTCCGCGGAGACCTATTGCTCTGAATTTAGGAGATGGTCTACGGATACAGAGTGGAATGATCCTGCTCTCCGTAGCCAATTCTGTCAGGGTCTATCTAGGAGGCCGAAGAACGCGTTGACCTTTCATAAAAATCCTGAGTCATTGGAAGCAGCTATGTCCCTTGCTGTACGTCTTGATAGATGCCTGAGAGAGAGATCTAGGGTTCCTTACCCTCAGGACGCACTGTCTAATAATTTGGCGGCTTCCTTTGACACTTATGGTGGAGAGACACCTGTGGTTATGCCTTGTGACGAGCCTATGCAGTTAGGAGGAGCTGCTCCTGGAACTGCTGGCAAGAGCTTTGGTCATATGAAGGGAGTCTGTTTTTGTTATGGAAAGAAGGGACATTTGTGAATATATGTCCGTACATTCAGCATTAAGGTGAAAACAAAAAAAAAAAAACGTTTTAATCCCCAACTTGCTATTGGTGGTGTGGGTGGGGAGCCAGGAAACTTATTTTTGTCATTTACTGGTAGTACCCGTTTTCTCCTGCCTGCTGAGGTGGCGCTAGAGTCAAAACTGTGGGAATTGAAGAGTTCATCGACAGTGGGGCAGGGGTTAACCTGGTTGATGGTCAGTTCGTTCATATTCATTGGTAAACTACTAGTGCATTAGATAAAAATATTTCTGTCTTTGCAATTGAATCAGCGCCTCTTATCCAGAAATGCTTGTCACAGGTGGTGCAGGACATCTGTTTGAGAGTGGGTGATTTTCATTAGGAATCCATTTCGTGTTTTGTGTTGGAGGATCTGCCTGCTCAGTTGGTTTTAGGCTTACCATGGTTAAGCAAACATAATCCTACCATCGATTGGCAAGCGAGACAGATTCTCGATTGGAGTGATTTTTGCAACTGTCTTAATAAATCGTTCTCTGTTGTAACCACTAAAGCTGTACCCTCATTCATTTCCGAATTTTCTGAGAGTGGTAACCAGGGATTACCTCTGCATCGGGAGTATGATTCTTCCGTCAATCTTATTCCCGGAGCTAAGCTACCCAAATCTCGGTTGTATAATCTTTCAGAACCCGAAAGAGTGGCCATGCAAGAGTATATCACTGAGAGTTTGGTTAAGGGACATTAGACCTGTCCAAATCCCCAGTGGCTGCTGGGTTTTTCTTTGTAAAAAAAGGATGGTACTCTTAGGCCATGTCTGGACTTCCGTGAGCTCAATCGTATTACTGTCCTTGATCCTTACCCCCTTCCTTTTATTCCGGATTTGTTTAATCAGATTGTCTGTGCCAAGGTGTTCTCTAAATTGGATCTGAGGGGGGCATATAATCTGGTAAGGATCAAGGAGGGGGACGAATGGAAGACGACTTTTAATACCCCTGACGGTCATTTTGAGAATGTGGTCATGCCTTTTGGGTTAACCAATGCTCCTGCGGTTTTTCAACACTTTATCAATGACATCTTTTATCATCTGGTGGGGAGGTTTGTTGTTGTGTATCTGGATGACATACTAATTTATTCTCCTGACATGGAGACTCATCAGGATCACGTGAGACAGGTGTTACAGATCCTAAGAGAGAATAAGTTGTATGCTAAGATGGAAAAGTGTGTATTTGCAGTTCAGGAAGTACAATTCCTGGGTTACTTACTCTCATCCTCAGATTTTCATATGGATCCAGAGAAGGTCCGTACTGTGTTGGACTGTGATGGACCCGAAAATCTGAAAGCGCTTATGCGTTTTTTATTTAGGTTCACCAACTACTACTGTAAATTAATCTTGAATTATTAGACTGTGGTTAAACCTTTAACAGACATGACTAGGAAGGGTTCTGATATCTCTGTCTGGTCTGATGCGGCATTACAAGCCTTTTAAGCAGTGAAGGAATGTTTTGCTTCGGCCCCTATACTGGTGCAACCGGACGTGTCACAGCCATTCATTGTAGAGGTTGATGCATCCGAGGTGGGGGTAGGAGCAGTTTTGTCGCATGGTCTTTCACTTAGTAAATGTCGCCCATGTGCTTTCTTCTCTAAAAAAACTCTCAGCTGCTAAAGGAAATTATGATGTGGGTAATAGAGAGTTGTTGGCCCATAAGTTAGCTTTTGAAGAATGGCGTAATTGGTTGGAAGGAGCAATTCATCCTATTACGGTGATTACTGATCACAAAAATGTGTCTTACCTGGAGTCAGCTAAACGACTAAACCCAAGGCAGGCCAGATGGTCATTGTTTTTCACCAGATTTAACTTCCTTGTCACCAACCGCCCTAGGGTTAAGAACGTCAAGGCAGATGCTTAGTCGTGCAGCTTTCCTGGGAGGTGGGATGGGGGGGTCGGCTGATTCTAAAGATCCCAGTCTGATTTTGTCTGAAGGGGTGGTTATATTCGCCCTATATCCTGACCTTGAGGCAAAGGTGTTAGAAGCCCAGGAAGATGCACCGGAATCGTGTCCTCCTGGGAAGTTGTTTGTTACTTCTGAATTACGTCACAAGGTATTCGAGGAACATCACTGTACGGTGCTTGCTGGAAGCAGATCCACTGTCGATCTCATCTCTCATAGATTTTGGTGGCCAGGCTTGCGTAAGTGTGTTGAGGACTATGTGTCAGCCTGTAGTACCTGTAGTACCTGTGCACGTGCTAAGGTGACAGATACTTCGCCTTCGGGATCTCTTCTTCCGTTACACATCCCGCATCCCGATTTTATCACGGATTTACCAAATTCTTCTGGAAAATGGCGTACTTTATAGCATTATCAGCTCTACCTAATGCGAAAACTCTTGCACAGGTGTTTGCCGATAACATCTTGAAACTACATGGCATTCCCTCTGATGTGGTGTCTGATTGGGGGACTGTTTCCAGATTCTGGAAAGCTTTCTGTACTCGACTGGGGGTACAATTGTCCTTCTCTTCGGCCTTTCATATTCAGTAGAAAGGACAGACTGAGCGCACTAATCAGAATCTGGAGATTTACTTGAGATGTTTTGTTTTGGAGAACCAGGAGGAGTGGTCTTCATTTTTGTTATTAGGGTACTTTTACACTTGCGTTGTGAAGATCCGGCAGGCAGTTCTGTCACCAGAACTGCCTGCTGCATCTGGAAATCTGTGTGCAAGCAGATAGCATTTGTAGATGGATCTGGATACAAATTTAACAAATGCATTAAAACACCGGATCTGTCTCTCCGATGTCATCCAGAAAAACGGATCTGGTATAATTTTTTTTAGCATTTTTGAAGGTCTGCGCATGCGCAGACCAGAAAACCGGGTCCATTTTGCCAGAGCACTTGGCATTTATGCATTTGAATGGAAAATAATGCCGGATTCAGCATTCTGGCAAGTGTTCTGGAATTTTGGACTGAAAAAATACTGCCGCATGCTGCAGTATTTTCTCCGGCCAAATACCATAAAAGTGACTGAACTTAAGACATCCTGATGCATACTGAACAGATTGCTCTCCATTCAGAGTGCATTAGGATAAAACGGATCATTTTTTTTCCGGTATTGAGCCCCTAGGACGGAATTCAATACCAGAAAACTTTAACTCAAGTGTGAAAGTATCCTTTGCTGAATTTGCCATTAATAACCGTAGACAGGAGTCCACAGATAAGTCGCCGTTTTTTGGGACATATGGGTTCCATTCGCAGTTTGGCACATTTTCTGGTTCTCAGTCTTCAGGTATTCCTGAGGAGGAACGATTTTCCTCTTCTTTGTCTTCTATTTGGTGGAAAATTCAAAATAACCTGAAAAATAAATGGGAAACAGGTATAAACGTGTGGCTGACAGGAGACGTATGAATGGTCCGGACCTGAGAGTGAGTGATTCTGTGTGGCTGTCCACAAGAAACATTAAGCTTAAGGTACTTTCTTGGAAGTTGGGCCCCAGATTTATTGGTACATATAAGATCACTGCCATTATTAACCCTGTAGCCTTCCGTCTTGAACTTCCTCAGGCTTTGAAAATTCATAATGTATTTCATAAGTCATTGTTTAAGAAATGTGTCAAATCTGTTGAGTCGTCCTCCATACCTCCCGCTCCTGTCATGGTAGACGCTAATTTAGAATTTCAGATGAACAGGATTGTGGACTCCCGAGTCCTCTGTAGATCCCTCCAGTATCTCGTTCACTGGAAAGGTTATGGACCGGAGGAGAGGATGTGGGTTTTAGCGGCCGATGTTAATGCTAATCGTCTAGTGAAAGACTTTCACAGAGCTCATCCTGATAAGGTCGGCCCTGGGTGTCTGGAGGTCACCTGTAGAAGGGGGGGTACTGTCACGGTTCCATTCATGACAGATGTCAGAAGATCAAAGAGACTGACTACACGTGAAGGAATCTAACAGTCTCTTTGGTCACTTTTGCTTCAGTATTGTTGTTGTTAATGACCACACCCCTTGTTTCAGGTGTAGCTTAGTGGTCATTACTCCTCCCCTATATTGTCTGACCTCACCCTTCTGGCTTTGCGGTTGATAGCTTCATTTGGTTTTGAAAGAGTTGGTGTGTTGTCCTCTCTGGTGTTCCTGCTCGTCTGTCTCTACAAAAGTTAAGCGTCTTGTTTCTTTGTTGTGGTCTTCCCTCCTCATGTCTGTTGTTACTAGGCTTCAGGGAGACACTGGTTCCTTCACCTGGGAAGTAACGGGTTGTCTCGAGCCCTGCCAATACCTATAGGGCTTTTTATGGTCCCCAGGGCCTCCAGGTTCCAGTGTATGGGCATACCTACCTTTGAGGTGTGCCTATATGGATAGGAGTCAGGGCAAGGAATAGGGTTATATAGGTGGTGACCCTTTTCCTTTCCCTAGCATTGAGGCCTAATGGCTTTTCCCTTCCCTCCTGTTGTCAGTGTGGAGTTCCTTCCCATATCTCATCCGTCGATTCTAGTTCATCCCAAGAGTGTTTGATTGGGTTTAGGTAAAGGCTCTGTGTGTGGCAGTCAAGTTCTTCCATACCAAAGTCACTCAGCCACTTCACTGGGGCACAGTCATGCTAAAATTAAAAAGGTCCTTCTCCAAACTGTTCCCACAAAGCTGGAAGCTACAACTGTTCAAAATGTCTTGGTATGCTGGTATGCTGAATGAATTCAATGATTAAGAGGTTTTTCCCAAATGTTTTGTCCATATAACATATCTACAGTCTATGGCTGATCATATTCCACTTAAAACCTGAAAATTGGGAAGTGACTGTACTCAATGTAGTGTTGTTTTATGAATAGTGATGAGTAGAGATGAGCGAATTTCTCAAAAATACGATTAGGATTTGCAGAATTTTCCAAAAAGATTAAATCCGAATTTATTTGTGGCGAATCGAGTTAAAAAAATGCTATTTCCTGACTGCAGAGAATCTATATAGTGGTGTAGAACACGCATAGGGAGTCTACTCTGGTAGTGAAGGGATGCAAATGAGCTTTTAACAAGCTATCTTATAACTCATTGTTCAGCTCTTAAAATAAGCCTTGAGACATGACTTGTATATTAAATAAGCCAGCACCTTATCTGCAGACAGCTGTTTCGGGAGTGCTTGCCCCTCATCAGTGCAGAGTATAGTACTGGCTTAACTGGGTGAGAGGCCTGTGTCCGGATCAGGGGGGAACTAACTATCCTTAGGGAGAAAGCACCTTAATCAGTGTGAGGAGACTTATAGGCCATACATGCTCCTCTGGAATTCTGGGAGTGAAGGGATGCAAATGAGCTCTTAACAAGCTCTGCCTCTAATGCCACAATATGTAAGGCAGCTATCCTATAAGTAAGTCAAGGTTCAGCTTTTAAAATAAGCCAGCACCTCAACTGCAGTCAGCTGTTTCAGGGTGTTTACCCCCTCATCGGTGCATAGTAGATAGTACTGGCTTAACTGGGTGAGAGACTTGTGTCCGGGCCAGGGGGGAACTAACTCTCCTTAGGGAGAGAGCAACTTATTCAGTGTGAGGAGACATTAAAGGCAAAGCTTGTTAAGAGCTCATTTACATCCCTTCCCTCCCAGAATTCCAGAGGAGCATGTATGGCCTATAAGTCCCTTTACTGTGGTAGTGAAACAATACTGTGAGTCAGTATGACACGCAGATGACAGGCATTCCCTCTTAGAATCACTGCACACTTAACCTATTTAGGCAGTTATGGGTCCAAAACTGACCAAATAAATAAAGTGTAAACTCAGCCTTACAGGGCAATGTTAGTGCCAGGTATAAAGAATCATGCAGAGGCCCAAGATCCTACTATAGCGTGAAAGAGCGCACTCCTTTTACACCATCGGCAGTTGATTTCACATAGATTTCTACAGAACTTGTACTATTATACGCTTATACAAGTTGAGCCCCGCTGACAGAGTGGAGAGGGTGTCAGCAGTAAGTTTGTGTTGACGTCACTAATTATTTTGCCCTTCCTTTGATCTGTCAGAACAATAACCCCCAAAAAATGGATCCTGTCTTTTGAACATCTGGCTTTAGGCTGAGTTCACACGAGCGTGACAGATTTGGTCCGGATGCGTTCAGGGTGCGTTCAGTTAAACTCGCACCATTTTGCAAGCAAGTTCAGTCAGTTTTGGCTGCAATTGCGTTTAGTTGTTCAGTTTTTTCCGCGCGGGTGCAATGCGTTTTGATGCGTTTTTCACGCGCGTGATAAAAAACTGAAGGTTTACAAACAACATTTCCTAGCAACCATCAGTGAAAAACGCATTGCATCCGCACTTGCTTGCAGATGCAATGCGTTATTAACACAGCCCCATTCACTTCTATGGAGCCAGGGCTGCGTGAAAAACGCAGAATATAGAACATGCTGCGATTTTAAAGCATTGCAGAAGTGATGCATGAAAAAAAATGCTCATGTGCACAGCCCCATTGAAATGAATGGGTCAGGATTCAGTGCAGGTGCAATGCGTTCACCTACTGCATTGCACCCGCGCGGAAATCTCGCCCGTGTGAACGCAGCCTTACTCTGTCAGTATTTGGTCAGTAATCCATCAGTATTACTAAAGCCAAAGAAAAAGGAGTGGATCCAAAACAGAGATGACAGTTGAGTGGAATATTTGCATGTCTTCTGTATTTTGTACCCACTCATGCTTTTGGCTACCAAATTATAAGCCAATTCTGATGCAAAATAGGGACCATGTCATATGGATCGTTGTGCATCTCATTTTTCATTCCTTCTGACAGATCAGAAGAAGGGTCAAATAAATGATGATGTCAATCAGGTCAAAAAGGCTAAATAGTGGTCCAGTCATGAAGTGGGGAGGGTGGCAGCAACATGAGGAGACCACAGAGTGGTGATGTGGCAGCAGCATGAGGAGACCACAGAATGGTGAGATGGCATCAGCATGAGGAGACCACAGAGTGGTAAGGTGACAGCAGCATGGATGTCAAAAAATAAAAAAATGGAGACAGCACGTCCTGACAAAGGCTATCACTAAGCCGAAACGTTGCATCTGGAATAAAATTCTGCCTTTTGGACGTGCTGTCTCCATTTTTTTTATTTTTTGACATCCATTAGTTGTTTTTTGGGGGGCTTTTTACCACCCCCCCTGGAGACGAGCACCCGCAGCAGTATTACTAAGGAGTGCTGTTCACCCGTGTTTGTGTTAGTGGCAGCAGCACGAGGAGACCCACAGAATGGCCCAGTAACATAGTGGTGAGGAGGTAGCAGCATGAGGGGACCACAGAGTGGCCCATTGACAGAGTGGTGAGGTGGCAGTAGCATGAGGAGACCACAGAGTGGCACAGTGACAGAGTGGTGAGGTGGCAGCAACATGAAGTGACCACAGAGTGGTGATGTGGGGAGATGGTGGGTGGTAGTAGGAGCACCTGGCAGCAGGTGTGACTTCAGGCGGGTGGCAGCTTTAGAATAGCAGCTGAAACAGGTAGCCAGAAGAAACAGGTCTCTTTTGAAAAAGTTTAGGTGTTGCACCGTGAATGAATTAGTCTGATGCATCAGGCACTGGTGTTTTGAAAATCATGGCTGATCCACACCTGATTCATCTTCACAAAGGTCAGTTTCTCTACATTTTGGGTGGACAGGCGAGTTGTCCTTGGGGTAACTATTGCTCCCGCCACACTAAACACCCGCTCCGATGCCACACTGCCAGACAGGAAATCTTTCCAGGGCAAACTCGGACAGTTGCGGCCACAAATCGAGTTTGGCTGCCCAGTAGTCCAGGGGATCTTCAATATGGGGTGGCAGGGTGCACTCCAAGTATGCCACAACCTGCTGGTTCAGGTTCTGCTTTATGTCTAGGTGGTGAGTAGTTTTTTCAGTAGGCGGGTGAAGAAAACTGCTCATCAGCTACTCTAAACTTATAGGGTTGTCTCATTATAGATAATAGGGGCTTATCGCTAGGATATGCCCCCATTGTCTTATTTGCGCAGATCCCACCGCTGGGACCCGCACCTATATCGGGAAAGCAGCCCTGCAAGGTGGCGGCCGGAGAACTCCAGTCCGGCCACCACCAAACCGGATCCCCATTGAAGTAAAAGAGAGTGCACCGCGCATGACCGGCCACTGCTCCCATTCACTTCTATGGGCTTGAGGGCAGTGTGCACTCCTTCACTTTAGGGGCTCCGTTCTCTATATAGGTGTGGGTCCCAGCAGTGGGACCCACATCTATAAGACAATGGGGGCATATCCTAGCGATATGCCCCCATTGTCTATGATGTCACAACCCCTTTAAGTTGCTGCTGATGGAGCTGGTACTGTTCCTGTCCCCTCAATCACCCCAGCAGCCATGGCAGTGGAACGTGAGCGCAGAGGGCCCCACTGGTCAGACCTGCTTGAGGATGGGCGATGGCGCACATAGGCAGCGGCCAACTGACTACATAGGATGTCTCGATAGAGTTCAGTTTGTCCTCCCTCTCAGCAGGTGTATAAAAGGCTGCAATTTTGGACTGGTCCCTCTGCCGAATGGTGACAATTCAGCTATCACTACGCAAGCAATGGAGCATGCATCGGGCCATTTGTGCAAGTGACTCGGAGTGACTCCCTTTCTCCATCTCCACTGTATACTGCCACTGTGTGTCTGGGTCATCTCTCTCATCTTCCTCATTGTCCTGTAGCTCCTCCTGCTCCTCATCTCCTGTCACCTGTGTAGAAAAACCACCTGTCACGGCGGGGAGTGGGGGAAACCCCCTACCGTGTGGTGTCAGAGGGTAAAGGGGATCAGCCTGGCCAAAAAGGAGTAATAAGGGAGCAGGTCACCTCCTACAACATCCCTAATACTCTCCCTGACTCCTCACCGTATGAGCGGACCCATATGGTGGGACGGCTCATACCCTGGATACCTAATATCCTGAGTCGCCCTGGAAATCCCTCACTTAGGAGCAGGGGAGAGATGACCTGTTTATCCCAGTCATGGAGGAACAGGAGTCTCTATCTGAGGCCAGGAAAGGGGAACACATACAGCTATAGGCCCCCTGCACACGAACGTGTGCACCCCGTGGTCGTGCACAGTCCGTGGGGAAGCCACAGCGGATCACGGACCCATTCACTTGAATGGGTCTGCGATCCGCTGTTCCGCAAAAAGATAGGACATGTTCTATCTTTTTGCGGAACGGAAGTACGGGACAAAACCCCATGGAAGCACTCCGTAGTGCTTCCGCAGGGTTCTGTTCCGTGCTTCCTTTCCGCACCATTCCGCATCTCCGGATTTGCGGACCGATTCAAGTGAATGGGTCTGCATCAGTGATGCGATATGCCCACGGAACGGCACCCGTGTATTGCGGATCCGCAAATGCAGTCCGCAATACGGCAACGGGGTGCACACGTTTGTGTGCAGGGGGCCATGAGGAGATGGCAGGTAAGTGAAACCAGTAACACACTTACCTGCCACAGACACACTGACAGGAACCCGTGCACAAGTGCTGGTGTCCACACCAACAGGACACGGCACACATCACAAACCACACAGGGATCCAGGACATCCATAGCTGCAATAAACGTGAGACACCATAAGAACATCTAACATCTATGACCACAAGGGTGGCCCTCACTGGACAGATGGAATATGAAGACCAGGAGGATAGCTCCAGCATACACCATGGCTGGAGTACCCCCTACCTTCAGGCATCCAGCAGAGGCTAAATAGCCCAAGCAGGCACACCCACATAAACCAAGTATACACAGAACATTAGGAAGAGAGTTAACGCTTCCTACACCAGACAGAGGAATGAAGCCACTAAAAGGGGAAGTGCACACACAAGCATAGAAAGCTACACGTTGCCGCAGGCAACAACATGCGTGGCAACCATGTCACGGCAATCACCCAGAAGGCCGAGAAACTGCCACCGCATGCTCTCACAGCAACACGTTGCCGCGGGCAACCGCAAGTGTAGCAACAGTGTCACAGCGCACACCACCCATTTCTCTACACATTGCTTGTGCTCTAATGTCCTCTGTCCTCCTCCTCCTTCTCTAGTTCAGCCCCCACAGGGCTCATGTGGCCTTGAGATGTAGTTACCAACTCTCCTGTCCCCTGGCCAGTCAGATATAGCAGCATCTGTTCCAGGACATGAATCAGTGGAATGACGTTGTTCATCCCGTAGTCCTGGCGACTGACAAATAAAGTGGCCTCCTCAAAGGGCAAACGTCAGGTGTCACCCATGAGCTGCCACTGGCTAACATTGAAGTTACACAGGGGAGTACCTCTATCCGCCAGTATCATCAAGAAATCGTTTATGGCCTTTCTCTGTTCATATAATTGGTTCAACATATGGAGGTTGGAATTCCAATGGGTGGAAACGTTGCATATGAGCCTATGTTTGGGGACGCTGTTCTGCCACTGCAGCTTAAGGAGGGTGTGCTTTGTGATGTATGAGTGGCTGAAGTGCATGCAAAGTTTCCTGGCCATTTTCAGGATATCTTGCAGGGGTGAAGACGTCAGGAACCGCTTTACAACCAGATTGAACACGTGCGCATGACTCAGCCATCCTTGACGCAGCGCCGACACCAAGTTCTTCCCGTTGTTGGTCACCATTGTTCTGATTTTGAGTTTACGAGGAGAAAGCCAGGATTCGATTTCTTGATACAGGACACGGAGCAGTTCCTCCCGTGTGACTCTGTTCGCCTGGGCAAAATAGGTGCAAAACAGCGTAACACCGCCGTGCCATGCACATGTGGTATGCTGGAGGGCCACTGTGAATTGTACCTGCAGTGGAGGCTGAGGACACGGTGGAGGGTGAGGAGGCAGAGGTGGACATTTTCGCAGGACCAACGGCGTGAGAACGTGGAAACGAAAGCGGTGTCACCTGGCCAAGTTGCTGGTGTGGATGGGCAGGAGCCACATTTACAGTGGTATGTAAAGTACATATATTGCCCTTGACCGTAGTTACAGCTCCACACGTCGGCGCTGGCGTGCACTTTGGCAGACACCAACGGTCTCAAGGACTGGTCCACCTTCTGTTCTACATATGTATGCAGGGTGGTACTGACTTTTTGGCAAATAAATGATGACTTGGGACTCTCCACCTCATCTCGGCACAAGCCATCAGTTTTCTGAAAGGTGCAGAGTCCACCACTTGGAAAGGGAGGGACTTCAGCACTAGCAATTTGACCAGGAGCACATTCAGCCTTCTGCGGCGTTAGATGAGTGCACGCATACTGTTGTCTCTTGGCAATCGCTTTGGTGATCGATTGCTGATGGAATGACTGACAAGGAGGAGAAGGAGCATCAGGACCAACAGATGATGGGAAGGACAGACAGATCCCTTTGGCTGAGGTGGTGGAGCCTTGACTGCATGAAGTTGGGTGTGTGCCACTGGGTGATGCAGCGGTTGCTGCAGCAGGCTGGACCACCACATTGGAGCCATGGTTCTCCCAGGCCACTTCATGGTGACGCTGCATGTGTTGTCGCAGGGCCGTGGTGCCAACATTGGCACCTGGCCACATTTCTCCTTCTGCCCACAAATTCGGCAAATGACCATGTACAGCTCCTCCGGCGGCTTAACAAAAAATTGCCACACCGCCAAGTATGGCATTTTCCCCCTAACACGCCACACTGACTGCCTGCTACCACTGCCTCCGAGAACCCCTGCACCGCTACTTTCCAGTCAGGTAGGCTGCTGCAAAGCAGATGGTCTACCCCGGGCACGTTTGCACGTCACTGATGTCCCCCTCAACGGTCTCAGGGCCAGGAGCCTGACCACTCACAACACCAGCTCCCACGCAACTCTTATCATCACTACTTGCCCGCCTACCGGAGGAAGCGGCGGATGTCTTCTGCAGATCTTGGCTGGGCAATAGCTGCTAACTGTCCTCTAGTAGCTCATCCTTGCTGAAACGTGGAGCCGAGCCTACGGTATATAATACTTCTCGCGCTGACAGTATGAAATAGGATCCCCAATTAGTGCAGCAAGGTGTAATAGAATCGCTCCTACTACCCAGGCTATATACTCTTCTATTGCACCCTGTTCTCCTTTTATAGTGTAGATGATGTGTCCCTATCCTTTCCCTACACCTTGAATAATCTTTCCCTGAACTTATAAATCATAGGGGCGGGCTGGCTGCTGATGAGCTGCATGCATGGCATTGTGGGTGATCCTTCGTTCCCAGAGTTCTCTGCTCCATGTCCCAACACGTGCAGCAGCCATTTTGAGGAAAAAATGTGATTCGTTACCACAAGGCGAGAGGAAATTCGGCTTTAGTGTGAATCAAATTTTTCCTAAAAATCCGGATCTAATTCCACTTAGTCAGCTTCGATTCGCTCATTTCTAGTGATGAGCAAGGCTTTGGAAATTTGATTTGAATCTAAGTCTTCCAAATTCAATCCAGAATCAATTCTTCTCAAATCAAAAGTGCTTCAATCTCCCTGAAAAGCGTGTTTTCTCTCTCTCTTTGTAGAATCAGAATTTTTTGAACAATTAAGGTTGAATTTTGCTTCTATATAATCAATACATTCATCTCTATTTATGCATTAATAGAGGTCTTGGTATGTGATTAATTACACAGATATAAATGATGTTCACTGTAACCACCATCTGTATGCCCCACCACTTTTACCAACACAGACTTTTTTTAGCGAAAAGGGGCAGGGCAACATTAGGCAATATAGCTGATTTTCCTTAATTTGGAACAGTGCATTTGATATACTATTTTATAAAATAACCCTCATGTATCATTAGAAGATGACCTATTGTTTAAATCATGCGTTTATGTTAAACATATTTTTAAAAACTTTTTAGTAATGTTATTTTAAATTTTCCATATCAATATCTAGATAAAAATAAATAAAAAATCCTGCAGCTTTCGCACTGGTCACTAATCCTAATAATAGATACCACTTCCTGTTCTGTACAGATGGTTTATTTCAGCAGTCATCTCATTATCATCACATGGGGATTACAATGACAGATGACACCTATATATATAGATTACCCAAAGCCTATCTACTCCCTCCTGACCTCTACACAAAGAATGCCTAGAAAACTCTCCCATAAAAGTCAATGAGGTGCCCTGTTCATTGTGCCAGTTGCCCATGGTAGCTGCTGTACAGCATATCTCTAAATACTGTTAAGAAATAAGAATAAAAAAACTGCAAACAGAAAATAAAAAGAGATTAGAAAAAAAGAATATGTGTCATTAAGATGTAGTCATCAATGATTTATAGTGCAGCATCCGTAATTTCTGAAGGGGGCTCCAGATGGTTCTCTCTTCTGGGCACCTGGTCACTGGGTTGATTCACCTGGTTTCTGTGCACCCTTGCACTTAATTGTATCCGAGTCCACAGGGCACAGATATAATTAAGCATTTACTTCACTACTAGTAGGACAAGGGAACCATTGGTTCCCTGCCCTTTGGTGCTCTGTTGATCATGTTGGCTATAACATTCCACAGTTGCAGAAAAAGCCTGAAGAGGCCTGGACTACATCACTGACAGCATTATGGGATTAGGGAAAGGTAAGGTGAGTATTATAAGGTAGCTCAATGCATTGGTACACAGTAGTTGGGTGAACAGTACTTGGGGGTCCAGAACTTGGGGGCACAGTACTTGTGGGCACAGAGCATAGGGGAACAGGGCATGTATCACTCTATAAGTGGTAACAGCGCCAAGAGGCCAAAGAGCACAGGGGTACAGTGCATGGGGGCACAGAGCATGCATCACTATATAAAGGGGGCACAGAGCATGTGGCACTATATAAAGAGGCACATAGCATGTAGCACGGAACATGTGGCATAGTATGAGGCACAGAGCATGCAGCATTATGTATGGGCATACAAAGCATGTGGCACTATATAAAGGGGCACATAGCATGTAGCGCAGAACATGTGGCATAGTATGAGTCACAGAGCATGCAGCATTATGTATGGGGGCACAGAGTATATGGCACTATGTATGGGGGCACAGAGTATATGGCACTATGTATGGGGGCACAGAGCATGTAGCACTATATAAAGGGGCAGAACATGTGGCACAGTATTGGGGCACAGAGCATGTATTTATTTAATGAGCTTGGTACTGGTGCTGTATTTATGTCATGGGCTTGGTCCTTGTGCTGTATTTATGTAATGAGCTTGGTTATGGTGCTCTATTTATATAATGAGCTTCATATGGCACCACTACTATTGTATCTTAATGCATAGTGTCCTCTCTGTTCAATTCCGTGGGAAAAATTGCTGAGCCAGCTCTCTGAGCAGCTATTTCAAGAAGTCACATAGCAGTGAATGGAGTAATGGACACATATGCCTGGCTTGCTCTCCATTCACTTTAGCTCCCTGTTCTTGAGAAATGAGAGGGTTCCGCAGAGGTGGGACCCAGACCTGCCCCAGTCAGACATTTATGACATATCTTATTCATAGGTTGTGAATGTACCAAATGGGAATACCCCTTTAGGAATTGTCTGTGCATCATTTTCTCCATAAAATTAAACTACTAATTTAGTGTATTTAATTCCCTATACTGGTGGTGTATATATGTGTGTGCATGTGGGGGGGACCAATAAGACTTCTCACACAGGGTGCCATGTTACCCAAGGTTGGCCCTGTTCAGAACCAGAACATAAGCAGATAATTACCATACATAAAGGACAATTGTGTACAGCCTCCTTGTCTTGGACCTTCTCCTGGTTTTGGCTTACAAATACTGATTTAAAAACATTGCCAAACTACTGGCATATAAAATTAGCCTTAAATGGAAATTCTCTTTCAAATCTTTGATACTACTACCACAAATGTCTAAATAAGGCTACTTTCACACTAGCGTTCATGGGTCCGTTCGTGAGCTCCGTTTGAAGGAGCTCACGAGCGGACCCAAACGCCTCCGTCCAGCCCTGATGCAGTCTGAATGGATGCGGATCCGCTCAGACTGCATCAGTCTGGCGGCGTTCAGCCTCCGCTCCGCTCGCCTCCGCACGGACAGGCGGACAGCTGAACGCTGCTTGCAGCGTTCAGCTGTCCACCTGGCCGTGCGGAGGCGAGCGGATCCGTTCAGACTTACAATGTAAGTCAATGGGAACGGATCCGCTTGAAGATGTCACCATATGGCTCAATCTTCAAGCGGATCCGTCCCCCATTGACTTTACATTGAAAGTCTGAACGGATCCGCTCAGGCTACTTGCGCACTTGCGCACTTGCGAAATTTTTCTAAGTTATTAATGCAGACGGATCCGTACTGAACGGAGCCTCCGTCTGCATTAATATGATCGGATCCGTTCAGAACGGATCCGATCAAGCGCAAGTGTGAAAGTAGCCTTAGGAGTTGGGATTTCAAATTGGCTATTATGATGCTCTGTGGCAGGGCTTCTACCCTGTTCATATAAGAACAACCCCAACAACAATGGGGGTCTGCCTCTTCAAGAGCATTCCTGGTTATTTAACCACATAAGCATAAATGAGTAAATGCCAAACTATTTGATTTTGTATGTATTGCTCAAAATGGAGGCCACCATTTTAGAGGTTAAAAGACAGAAAAAAGGCATCTGCTTCCAAAAAGAGATCATTTTTTGATAGATTTTTAGTTATAAAAAAAACTCTGACAGTGCAGTGTGTTATTAAACATGTTTGTTACCACTGGCTACCATCCATTAACCCATAGTCACATATATTGCTGTCACTTGACATTACTAATGCTGTCTTGGCATTAGAGAGCTTGAAAGGAGTTGTATACAGTCCTAGGAGACCTCAGAGTGTCATACATGACTTTTCAGAGTTCTTGGGGCACTTTAGAGTCAGGACAAATTTATTCGGACTTGGACAAGTCTGACAATTGATTTGTAAAAATCATATTTCAAGAAATTGTTTAATCTCTCATTGTAAAGATTATATAACAAGTACTACAGGTCAGTGAATCCACCTTCTCAACCTCCTCTAGCAGATAAATCCATATTGCCACTGTTCTTACAGTAAAGGATCCCTGTCTATGTTGATGGCTGGAGATGAGCGAATTATTGAAAAGTTTGATTCGGCTGATTTGCCGAATTCTCCCCAAAAAATATTCGGCACGAAGCACATTTTTTTGTAAGTAGCAGGTGCAATGACAGGGAGCTGCAAAAGCGCCGCCTCCTGTCATTGTACCCCTTAGATGCTGCGTTTATACATGATCCTGGCATCTGAGTGTAAAAACAATATAAAATTAACATTAATTTTTTTTTAATCAAACTTGAAGATCTGGCGTGAAATCTCGTATGACATCACCACGCACAAGATTTTGGCAGAGAACTTCAATCAAGATGGCGGCTGGCGGCCCGTAGCAAGCAAATGGAGGAGGTAATTTTTTGCTTTTTACGCTATTTCAGGTTAAATCGGTTTGCTAACACGAAGCACGAGGAAATTCGGATTCGAGGTAAATCAAATTTATCCTGAAATTCGGATTGAATTCCACTTCGTGGGATTCGATTTGCTCATGTCTAATGATGGCAAAAGCTTCATGGTTACAGGCCTAGGTATTAAAAGACAATTAGAAAGATCTCTGTACTGTCCATTCATATACACTACTCACAAAAAGTTATGGATATTTAGTTTGTGGGTGAAATTTCAGGATGAACCTAAAATGCACTCTAACCTTTACAGGTGAACTTAATGTTACCTTCTCTAAACTTTTGAATGCACATATCCCACTGTTCAATGTTTCAGCACTTTTTGCACAACTTGCTGTTCTCTAACGAGGAGCTTAACGGCAAAATTCCATGTTTGTTCCATGAATCGCCCAATAAATTTCCTGGTTCAATTAGAATTGGTATTTAAACAGTCCTCCTCATCATGCTGTTCACATTTTGACATCATGAGACCAAGACGACACCTAACAATTGATCAACAGTACCTTGCCATTCCAAGGCTTCAAAAAGGATGTTCTCAGACAGAAGTGGCCACTGAGCTTAGAGAGTCACCGAGTGTGATCAGCAGGTTGCAACAGAGATGCAAAGAGACAGGAAGAGCCAATGAAAAGCATAAACGTGGACGTTCTTTGGCCACATCCCACACTGTCAACCGCTTCATTGTGAACAATGCCCTGTGGAACTAGTTGATGAATTCCACACAATTCTGTGCACATTTAGGGTGAGTTGAGAGGCAGACCAATCAAAACCATTTACATCAACATGCCCTGTGTGCTAGATGACCTGCAAGTGTACCTGACCACACCCCCAGGCACAGGTGTCATTGTCTTGCATGGGCCTGGGACCATCTACGCTGGACGAGGGACCAGTGGGCTTCAGTGCTGTTAACTGATGAAAGTTGATTCACACTGAACAGAAATGATGGCCATCAACAATGTTGAAGATGTCAAGGAGAGTGCTAACTGTTGTCATCAGACGAGCCTTTGGTGGTGGTAGTGTTACAGTGTGGGCTGGTGTGTCTAGTCAATTCAGAACTGCCCTACACTTTGTGAATGGTACAGTGACAGGCCCATACTACTTGAATAACATAATTAATCCAGTCATTGTGCCTCTACATGAACAACACAGGCCTATTTTCATATTTTCATCTTCATGGACAACAATGCGCCAGCTCATCAAGGTTGCATCATTAGGGAATGGCTGCTGGAGACTAGAATACCTCAAATAGAGTGGCCTTTACTCTAGACCTGAATCCCATTGAAAACCTATGGGATCAGCTGAGTCACCATGTAGAGGCTCGTAACTCTGTACCCCAGGAGAGTGGGATGCCATGTCTCCGCAGACAATAAGTCGACTTTTTGAAATGAGGAAATCAACATTGCATGGTTTTACTTACATACCCTACTTTTATATTATGACTGTAGCGTGAACTTTTTACGTTTTCCATATAATTCAACGGAAAGCCAAATATTGCCCCTTAGCCATCTCTATTCCGAACCAAACAGCCCCAAGTTTGATAACCTATCTTGGTGCCCAAGACTGGTACACATTACATCTACTCACCATATTATTTGGATACAGTTGACGACCCCAATATATTTTTGGGTGATGTAAATACAGTAAAATACCTGTGATCTGTGTTCTCATGGAAAAATATTGAAATTCCAGATTATCTTGCTCTGTTCTGTAAACTTGTTAACTAGATGTTGGATTTTAAGAGTTTTACTGTAATGCATATGTGTGTGCGCCCATAGACAACCTACCTTTCTTGCATCTCACAGATTCAGTCAGTGTATAGCACTTGTTCTGTATATATCCTTTTGCGTAATGAAGCTTTAAAATGGCGACACAACCAAACTGCTAATGTGGAAGAAAGATCATTTTCCAGCAGCCTTCCCCTGCCACCAGGGAAAAGTCGTGGTAATTGCAGCAGGGTGAAACCCAACATCAAAGGCAAAGAAGCTGTCAGCACATTTAACTTTTCAACAAACTCTTCAGCTAATGAAAAAAGGGATGACCTCGCCGCAACGTAGACTTACCGCTCCCAGGAGAATAATCAGCGTCTGCCTTTTACTTTCAATGCTCACTCCAGAGGCACAAAATAAAATGTCTAGTAATAATTCCACATAATTGTTGTTGGCTTGAAATGGCTGCATTGTGTCTTTATCAAGCTCGTTCATCTCACAGAAGATTTCAGTTTCACCATTTAATTTTCTTAACCCCCTAATTCCCATATTGCAAGTGCCTAATGTTGCGTTATGTGGAGTTTTATGTCTGGATTATCACTCAAGTACCATCAAATGCTGTTGCTCTTTTAAAATGTTAGGTGCGCAACGATAGGAGTAGTAGTACACCTGTTACATAATAGAAAACCATACATGTTTATGCTTCATTAGCTGCCATTAATCTAGGTTTAGACTACTAAGGGGTAACATTGCTGCTCACAAAGTGAATGATGATGGCACACAGCAGCGATGCCAACAGGTTATTTCTCATTTGTTTATCACCTCTGTTGGCAACCACTATAGATCAGAAAGAGGGCGTAGTACGTACCATGACACGGTTTCGAATGTAAGCTCCACCCTTGAATATCAAAGTCACATCTTCTGGACATACCTTAAAATTTTTATACTAGACACCTTAGTGTGCCAACTTCTAAGAGTCCGAGACTTGTTGCACTGCACAAGGTACAAACCTCACTGCAGCACCACTACATACATCACAGAGGCTTTTTGTGCAGCTCCTTTAGGGTTTACCTTCAGAGTGTGGGACAACCTAGATGGGTGACAACTTGTGCAGGGATCTTTGTGGCAGTGCATTGTACTCTAGGAGAAATTCAGAGATACGTGAGCACACTCTCCCAATGAGGATAGAATGGATGGCAAACTTTACCCTACAAACAGGGTACCTTGGACCGAATTTTCTGGCTTAGTGAAGGTTGTCTCTTCTCCTTTTGACTCACTACAGCATATTTGTCCCATGGCAGATAGTGCCTCCATACACATTTCCAGAAAGATAGTGTCCTTACACACCATGTCAGTCCATGAATGTCCTCAAATGCAGTGTTCCAGCCAAAAAGTCCCCCAATATACAGTCCTCCAGTCAGAAAGTGTCCCTACAAACTGTGCCCCAGCTTGAGTATGCCAAAAACAATGTAATGTTTTTGTAATGTAACACGGTCATAGCCATTTTGCTTCAGTGTGTGCATCCATTTTCTGGCCATGTATTCCGTTTTAATGGCTGTTTTGCATCCATTTTGCATCTGTTTTTAATAGTCATTAGATGTAGTTAATTAGCTTTTTTTAACGTCCCAACCCCTACAGTGTCCTCAGTATATTTTATACCCTCCCCACAGTGCTCCTGGACATCAAATGGCCCCCACAGTGCTGACAGTATAAATAATGTCCCCTTTGTGTCCCAAAATATTAATAATAGCCCTATAGTGCCCCCTCAGTATAACTAATGTCCCCTTAGTTCCCCTCAGTATATGAACAATTGCCCACGCAGTGCCCCTCAGTATAAATAATGGCTCCTCAGTGTATACTTTATTAGATATATGGGTGCCTTATTGTATCCTCTGTATATAAAATGCCCCCTCTCCCTGCAAGTCCTGATATTGATGACAGATCCATAAAAAAAAAAAACGTTCCTAACGGGACCTAGCAGGATCTGTGCTCCCATCATGACGACGTAACATCATGTGACATCACCACACTTGGAGCATCAGGTCCTAAAGCTTGCAGTGAGAAGCAAGTGTCCCTGCACAAGGATGAGGTATTCGTTTTTTTAAATTCTAACCCCTTAAAGGATTTTGCTGTAGCTGTTTTTAAAGGCCATCAGACTGGTGTACTCCTGTCTAAATGGCCATTAAAAATTGATCGCATTGATTTCAATGGGACCAGTCTGGCCATTAAAACAGCCAAAAATAGGATGTGTCCTATTTTTTTACTGCCACTATTCACTGGGTCATGTGAATGGCCTCAGTGACCTCAATTGGTTCTAAAAATGGCTGATGCATGTTACAAAAATGACTGTCACACGGCCATTTTTCACTGTTGTGTGAATGTAGCCTGTCATACAGCCCCTTATACTCAACTCCTTTCATTTCTCCAACATCAAAGATTTAGTCCTTTTGCATACGACTGTATGGCTTTTTCAGTATTTTGCGGTCTGTTTTTCACGGATCCATTTTTCCTTTTTATCGTTTCAGTAGTGCCTATCGTTTCAGAAGTTCCTTTTTGCTGTTTGGTTTCCGTTTGTAATCTTTTTTTTGCGGAGCGCAAACGGAAACAAAAGCATACAATAACGTTTGAACAGTAAGTACATAAAAAAAATTGGGCTGGGCATAACATTTTCAATAGATGGTTCCACAAAAATGGAACTGGATACGGAAGACACACGGAGGTATTCCGTATGCATTCAGTATTTTTTTTTTGCGAACCCATTGACTTGAATGGAGCCACGGATCATTATTTGAGGGCAATAATAGGACATGTTCTATGTTTAAACGGAACGGAAATACGGAAATGGAAGGCATATGGAGTACCTTCCATTTTGCTTGCCGATCCATTGAAATCAATAGGAATGCAAAAAACTGAACGTAAGCGGAAAAAAAAATTGCTAATCAGCATTGAATCACAGATGGTTACATCTATCCCAGAACACTTCAGCTACAGGCAGTATTCAAGTCTATCTGTATCCTGATAACACAAAACTCTCCACTTTGATTGACAGGGCCAGGTGTGATGATGTTTACGTTACCTGGCTCTGTAGTTGCAGAGAGAGCAAAGTCTCTAGGTGTAACGGCAACACCCCCGTTGCTCCTAGAGCCTCATTTGCATATATACAGATGAAACTCAAAAAATTTGAATATCGTGCAAAAGTCCATTTATTTCAGTAATGCAAAAGGAATTGCATTAATACAGCTTAAAATTAGCATTTTGTGAAAAGGTTCAATACTCCAGGCTTAAAGTGTCACACTCTAGTCAGCTAATTAATCCATCCCCCCTGAGCAAAGGGTACCTGAGATTGTGACTTTGGGGTTTCATAAGCTGTAAGCCATAATCATCCAAATTATAACAAATAAAGGCATGCAATATCCCGCTTTGCATGTAATGAGTCTATCTCACTATGTTAGTTTCACCTTTTAAGTTGCATTACTGAAATAAATGAACTTTGCACGATATATTAATTTTTCGAGTTTCACCTGTATATAAAAAAACTAATCTCAAGAATGTGGGCACATATAAACATGGGACCAACACAGATGCCTTCAGCCTCCAAGCGCACATGTAACAGGTCGGCCAGTCATAGGTACAATTCTGCTGACAGATTTCTTTAACATGTCACTGTTGCTAGGTTTATGTTATATAAACTATTGCATCAGTATCACTTTTATTGGTAAATTATGGCTTTGCAAAATGAGTAAAAATTTTTGTGTGCTACGCATTTTTGTCCTGCTCCCACCACAAAGCAGAAGGTATTCAATTAGCATGAAGACAATGCTTTTCCATATACGCTGGATACCACCCTATATCCTTAAAGCAGTAATGGGCAGCTTGGTGACTTAGCTGCTTAGGCCTCTTTCACACGAGCATGACGGATTAGGTCCGGATGCGTTCAGTGAAACTCGCACCATTTTGCAAGCAAGTTCAGTCAGTTTTGTCTGCGATTGTGTCAAAACACATTGCACCCGCACGGAAAAACGGAATAACTGAACGCAATCGCAGACAAAACTGACTGAACTTGCTTGCAAAAGGGTGCGAGTTTCCCTTAACGCATCCGGACCTAATCCGTCATGCTCGTGTGAAAGAGGCCTAAGCAAAATTGGGCTAAGCAACTCTAGAAAATTGGGCTTCTTGAGTTTGTGTTAGAGTGAGGTAGGAAAATTTGATAATAAGTCACAAATGTGAATGATGAAAATCTCTGTACAGTGCTGTATGAGGATACTATATAAGTAAGGGTGGGTCCTTTTATAACTGGAATATAACGGAATGGCCAGGAAGAATGCAAAACGGAAGCCTTTAAGAGTCATTCTGCTTTGCTCCATCCTAATAGAAGTCTATGGGCAAGCATAACGGATATGTCTGGTTTCCGTTATGCAGGTCGAAAAAAACAGTCCTGTCGACTGAAACCGTACCCAAAATTTTCCCTGTACCCACCTTAACCCCTTAAGGACACAGCCTTTTTACACCTTAGGACCAGGCTTTTTGCAAATCTGACCAGTGTCACTTTAAGTGCTGATAACTTTAAAACGCTTTGACTTATCCAGGCCGTTCTGACATTGTTTTTTCGTCACATATTGTACTTCATGACACTAGTAAAATTAAGTCAAAAAAATATTTTTTTTTTGCACCAAAAAATACCAAATTTATCAAAAATTTTGAAAAATTAGCAAATTTCAAAGTTTCAGTTTCTCTACTTCTGTAATACATAGTAATACCCCCAAAAATTGTGATGACTTTACATTCCCCATATGTCTACTTCATGTGTGAATTATTTTGGGAATGATATTTTATTTTTTGGGGATGTTATAAGGCTTAGAAGTTTAGGAGCAAATCTTGAAATTTTTCTGAAATTTACAAAAACTAAATTTTTAGGGACCATTTCAGGTCTGAAGTCGCTTTGCGAGGCTTACATAATAGAAACCACCCAAAAATGACCCCATCTAAGAAACTACACCCCTCAAGGTATTCAAAAGTGATTTTACATATGTTGTTAACCCTTTAGGTGTTGCACAAGAGTTATTGGCAAATGGGGATGAAATTTGAGAATTTCATTTTTCTGTCTAATATTTCATTTTTACCCATTTTTTCCACTAACAAAGCAAGGGTTAACAGCCAAACAAGACTGTATCTTTATTGCCCTGACTCTGCAGTTTACAGAAACACCCAATATGTGGCCGTAAACTACTGTACGGCCACACAGCGGGGCGTAGAGTGAAAGGTGCGCCGTATGGTTTTTGTAAGGTTGATTTTTATGGACTGGTTTATTTACACCATGTCCCATTTGAAGCCCCCTGATGCACCCCTAGAGTAGAAACTCCCTAAAAGTGACCCCATCTAAGAAACTACACCCCTCAAGGTATTCAAAACTGGTTTTACATACGTCGTTAACCCTTTAGGTGTTGCACAAGAGTTATTGGCAAATGGGGATGAAATTAGAAAATTTCTTTTTTTGCCTTATTTTCCATTTTAACCCATGTTTTCCACTAACAAATCAAGGGTTAACAGCCAAACAAGACTGTATCTTTATTGCCCTGACTCTGCCGTTTACAGAAACACCCAATATGTGGCCGCAAACTACTGTACGGCCACACAGCGGGGCGTAGAGTGAAAGGTGCGCCGTATGGTTTTTGGAGGGCTGATTTTTATGGACTGGTTTATTTACACCATGTCCCATTTGAAGCCCCCTGATGCACCCCTGGAGTAGAAACTCCCTAAAAGTGACCCCATCTAAGAAACTACACCCCTCAAGGTATTCAAAACTGGTTTTACATACGTCGTTAACCCTTTAGGTGTTGCACAAGAGTTATTGGCAAATGGGGATGAAATTAGAAAATTTCTTTTTTTGCCTTATTTTCCATTTTAACCCATGTTTTCCACTAACAAATCAAGGGTTAACAGCCAAACAAGACTGTATCTTTATTGCCCTGACTCTGCCGTTTACAGAAACACCCAATATGTGGCCGCAAACTACTGTACGGCCACACAGCGGGGCGTAGAGTGAAAGGTGCGCCGTGTGGTTTTTGGAGGGCTGATTTTTATGGACTGGTTTATTTACACCATGTCCCATTTGAAGCCCCCTGATGCACCCCTGGAGTAGAAACTCCCTAAAAGTGACCCCATCTAAGAAACTACACCCCTCAAGGTATTCAAAACTGGTTTTACATACGTCGTTAACCCTTTAGATGTTGCACAAGAGTTATTGGCAAATGGGGATGAAATTTGAAAATTCCATTTTTTTGCCTTATTTTCCATTTTAACCCATGTTTTCCACTAACAAAGCAAGGGTTAACAGCCAAACAAGACTGTATCTTTATTACCCTGACTCTGCCGTTTACAGAAACACCCAATATGTGGCCGTACACTACTGTACGGCCACACAGCGGGGCGTAGAGTGAAAGGTGCGCCGTTTGGTTTTTGGAGGGCTGATTTTTATGGACCGGTTTATTTACACCGTGTCCTGTTTCAACCCCCCTGATGCACCCCTGGAGTCGAAACTCCCTAAAAGTGACCCCATCTAAGAAACTACACCCCTCAAGGTATTCAAAACTGGTTTTACATACGTCGTTAACCCTTTAGGTGTTGCACAAGAGTTATTGGCAAATGGGGATGAAATTGGAAAATTTCATTTTTTTGCCTTATTTTCCATTTTAACCCATGTTTTCTACTAACAAAGCAAGGGTTAACAGCCAAACAAGACTGTATCTTTATTACCCTGACTCTGCCGTTTACAGAAACACCCAATATGTGGCCGTAGAGTGAAAGGTGCGCCGTTTGGTTTTTGGAGGGCTGATTTTTATGGACCGGTTTATTTACACCGTGTCCTGTTTCAAACCCCCTGATGCACCCCTGGAGTCGAAACTCCCTAAAAGTGACCCCATTTTGGAAACTACGGGATAAGGTGGCATTTTTTGGGGGAGTATTTTTAGGGCAAATATAATTTTTGGTTGCTCTATATTACATTTTTGTGAGGCAAGGTTACCAAAAATAGAAATTCTGATATTTCATCTCCATTTGCCATTAACTGTTGAGGAACACCTAAAGGGTTAATAAAGTTTGTATAATCATTTTTGAATACCTTGAGGGGTGTAGTTTCTTAGATGGGGTCAATTTTAGGGAGTTTTTACTCTAGGGGGGCATCAGGGGGGCTTCAAAAGGGATATGGTGTCAATAAAAAAGGCCATCAAAATCGGCCTTCCAGAAACCATGTCGGTCCTTTCCTTTTGCGGCCTCCCTTTTACGGATACAGCAGTTTACGACCACAAATGTGGCGTTTCTGTAAACTGCAGTATCAGGGTAATAAATTTTAACTTTTGTTTGGTTGTTAACCCTTGTTTTGTTACCGGAAAAAACGGACTGAAATGGAAAAGTGCCAAAAATAGCGGTTTTGGCACCGTTTTTTTTTTTTTTTTTTTAAACCGTGTTAATATGGGTAGTTAGGTCATGGGATATTGTTATAGAGGAGATTCTTACGGACGCGGCAATATCTAATAAGTTTTTTGGGTATCTCTAAAGTCTAAGTGTCATTTTTTTTATTTTCTTTTAGCCAATTATCTTATGTGGGGGCTCATTTTTTGCGGGATGAGCGGACGGTTTTATTGGCACTATTTTGGGGGCTATATGACTTTTTGATCGCTTTCTATTAAACTTTTTGTTATGTAAGGTGACAAAAAAAATATTTTTTTGCACCTATTTTTTTTTTTTTTTTTTTACTGTGTTAATCTGGGGGGTTGGGTCATGGGGTATTTTTATAGAGGAGATTCTTACGGACGCGGCGATACCTAATAAGTCAACTTTTTTTACAATTATTTAGGTTTTAGACTATATTATCCTTTTTGATACCCTAAAAAAATTTTTGTATCTCTAAAGTCTAAGAGTCATTTTCTATTTTTTTTTTTATCTGATTATCTTATGTGGGGGCTCATTTTTTGCGGGATGAGATGACGGTTTTATTGGCACTAATTTGGGGGCTATATGACTTTTTGATCGCTTGCTATTAAACTTTTTATTATGTAAGGTGACAAAAAAAAACTTTTTTTGCACCTTTTTTTTTTTTTTCTGGACCGTGTTAATCTGGGGGGTTAGGTAATGGGGCATTTTTATAGAGGAGATTATTACCGACGCGGCAATACCTATGTCTACTTTTAATAAATTATTTTAGTTTTTTTGGGTGTCTCAAGTCTGAGAACCATTTTTTTTTATCCGATGTCAGTGCTAAATTGGGATATAAATTTAGTACTCCATGGAAGTGTGATACTCCCTGAAGCAACCGTCAATGCAGAGGCCCGGATGATCGGGGCAAGTGTCGCACTGAGTAGTCGTGTCCTTCCGTATCCCCCTCCTGCGACACACTCTGCACTTTTTTTGGGTTCGTCCCTTCTTTCCAGTATGGGGGACCACACCTGGAAAGTGTTGGCCAGGGACGATCCGGGCACCTACAGTTCCCGAGGTACTCCGGCCTGCTCTTTCCCGGTCCGAAAAGATCAGGGCCTTGAGGACTGCCTCATAGAACTGGAGGAATGTCCCTGTGCTGCCAGCGCTTCGGGATAGTACAAAAGAGTTGTACATGGCAACCTGCACCAAGTAGACCGCAACTTTTTTGTACCATGCCCGGGTTTTGCGCATGGCGTTATATGGCTTGAGGACTTGATCAGAGAGATCAACTCCTCCCATATACCGATTGTAAGTGACGATACAATCGGGCTTGAGGACCGTTGCCGCGGTACCTCGCACAGGGACAGGGGTGATGCCGTTACCATGAATTGTGGACAGCATAAGGACATCCCTCTTGTCCTTATACCTGACCAGCAACAGGTTTCCAGTGGTAAGGGCACGGGTCTCACCCCTGGGGATAGGTACCTGGAGAGGGTGGGCAGGGAGGCCGCGTTGATTTTTCCGCACGGTCCCACAAGCGGACGTGGATCTGGCGGCAAGGGACTGGAACAAGGGGATACTGGTATAAAAGTTATCCACGTAAAGGTGGTAACCCTTATCCAGCAGTGGGTACATAAGGTCCCACACAAGTTTCCCGGTAACACCCAGAGTGGGGGGACATTCTGGGGGTTGAATCCGGGAATCTCGCCCCTCGTATACACGAAATTTGTAAGTGTACCCTGAGGTACTCTCACAAATTTTGTATAGCTTCACGCCATACCTCGCCCGCTTGGAGGGCACATACTGGCGGAAAATGAGTCTCCCCTTGAACGCAATGAGAGACTCATCAACCGCGACCTCTCTTCCAGGTACATAGGCCTCCATGAATTTGGCCCCAAAGTGATCGATGACCGGCCGTATCTTGTACAGACGGTCATGGGCAGGATCACCTCGGGGGGGACATGCTGCATTATCGGAATAATGCAGACATTTCCGGATGGCCTCAAACCGGGAGCGTGTCATGGCTGTACTGTAAAGTGGGGCCTGGTATAGGACGTCCCCACTCCAGTACAGCCTGACACTGGGTTTTTTGACCAGGCCCATATGCAGCACGAGGCCCCAAAATGTCCTCATTTCGGCTGCACTGACCGGCGTCCAGCCACCGGGCCTGGCCAAAAAGGAGCCCGGGTGTTGAGCGACGAACTGTTGGGCGTACAGATTCGTCTGCTCCACCATCAGATTTACCAGTGGGTCACTGAAAAAATGACAAAAAAAGTCATATTCAGTGTAGCCCACTGTGGAAATCTGGATTCCTGATTGGCCTACAAAATCAGGAATCACAGGCTCGTATCGCTCTGGGCTACACCAGACAAGTTCACCGGCAGGGGGCTCCGGTGGATTTAACTGGTGGGCCGGGAAACCAGTACGAGCCCCAGAGCTGCTCGTACTAGTGTGGGCCACAGGGTCCCTAACATGGCGGTCCCCTTGCTCCGCCTGGCGGCGTCTCCGCCGCCTTGGGGGCTCATCATCATCGCTAGATGATGAGGAGGATGCGGATGACAACAGGAATGTGGGGTCATCCTCATCCTCACTGGGACTCTCGGAGTCAGAGGCAATCTGGGCGTATGCCTCCTCGGCCGAGAACGTCCGGCGGGCCATAGGGGAGTGTGTGTCTGCGTGTATATGTGCGTGTGTGTAACTCTTTATTTGTGTGCGTGTGTGTGGGGGCACGGGTGTTCACGAACTCACCCTAAAACTAACAGAAAAAAAATAAAATAAACTAACTAAAAAAAGGGCAAAAAATGTGGGGAAAAAAATTCAAAACCGCTGATCAACCGTCCGAAGTTGATCAGCGGTGGGGTGTGCGATGCGCTAACAGTGGTCGGACACTAAGTGCCGGCCACAGTCAGCGTACACGAAAAAAAAAAAATGCACCCCAAAAAAGGTGGGGGGGGGGGGGGGGCAGGGGGTGGGGGGGCAAGTGGCAGCACCCCTGGGGGGTCTAGGGTCACACAGCTGTGCTGTGGACCCCAGACACCCTAACTAGGGTGATGCAATCAAAGTTCAAAAACTAACTTTCCCTTTTTTTTTCCCTGCCTAAACCAAACTTTCCCTAGCTGTCCCTATGTACCTGATGGGGTCCTGGGGGGCACAGATCGGGTCCTGGGGGGCACAGATCGGGTCCTGGGGGGCACAGATCGGGTGCAGCAGACACGTGCAGGCAGCTCCTCTCTCCTCCGGCTCCGGAACACAAAAGGAGGAGGAGAGGAGCGCCTGCCTCTTTTGAATCTGCCGCCGGACCGCCCACAGACCAATCAGAAAGCGATCCTGAGTGGTGATGTCACCATCACCACTCAGGATCGCTGGATGGTGATTGGTGGAGTGAAATCACACCACCATCACCATCCTGTTCCGGGTTATCGGGACTTCAGAGACCCGAATAACCCGGAAACGCAGAAAACCGCAGGTCTGAATTGACCTGCGGTTTTCTGCGATCGCATACATGGGGGGGTCACCGGACCCCCCGGCGCATTTGCTCCAAGTGCCTGCTCAATGATTTGAGCAGGCACGGGGTTCCGATCACCGCCCGCCGTGCGGCGGTGATCGAAAATGCACAGGGCGTACATGTACGCCCTGTGTCCTTAAGTACCAGGGCACAAGGGCGTACCTGTACGCCCTATGTCCTTAAGAGGTTAAGGCCCCTTTCTCACGGGCGTTGCGGGAAAATGTGCGGGTGCGTTACAGGAACACCCACGATTTTTCTGCGCGAGTGCAAAACATTGTAATGCGTTTTGCACTCGCGTGAAAAAAATCACACATGTTTGGTACCCAAACCTGAACTTGTGAAGAAGTTCAGGTTTGGGATCGGTGTTCTGTAGATTGTATTATTTTCCCTTATAACATGGTTATAAGGGAAAATAATAGCATTCTGAATACAGAATGCATAGTCAAATGGCGCTGGAGGGGTAAAAAATAAATAAATAATTATTTAACTCACCTTAGTCCACTTGTTCGCGCAGCCGGCATCTCCTTCTGTCTCCTTAGCTAAACAGGACCTGGGGTGAGCATTAATTACATGAATAGGACCTGTGATGACGTCACTCCGGTCATCACATGTTCCATCACGTGATCTTTTACCATGGTGATGGATCATGTGATGGAACATGTGATAACCGGAGTGACGTCATCACAGGTCCTGTTCATGTAATTAATGCTCACCCCAGGTCCTGTTCAGCAAAGGAGACAGAAGGAGATGCCGGCTGCGCGAACAAGTGGACTAAGGTGAGTTAAATAATTTTTTATTTTTTTTTAACCCCTCCAGCGCTATTTGACTATGCATTCTGTATTCAGAATGCTATTATTTTCCCTTATAACCATGTTATAAGGGAAAATAATAATGTTCGGGTCTCCATCCCGATCGTCTCCTAGCAACCGTGAGTGAAAATCGCACCGCATCCGCACTTGCTTGCGGATGCTTGCGATTTTCACGCAACCCCATTCACTTCTATGGGGCCTGCGTTGCGTGGATTATCGCACCGCAACGCACAAAGAGGAGCATGCTGCGATTTTCACGCAACGCATAAGTGATGCGTGAAAATCACCGCTCATGTGAACAGCCCCATAGAAATGAATGGGTCGGTATTCAGTGCGAGTGCAATGCGTTCAACTCACGCATCGCATCCGCGTGGAATACTCGCCCGTGTGAAAGGGGCCTAACAGTTTCATCCAGTCTAGATTTTCTTCATTTGTTGCAAGAACATGGATGAAGTAGCAAGCAATATACTTTCCTTGCTACACTTGCAACTTTTTCTTCCCCCCACACCTTGATAAATATAATTTGTCTGTGCTTTCAGATGCTTTGATGAGTAATGAATGTCTTGGTGCAAGTTTTCAGTTTCTTGCGATGCTTTAGTACCTTACAGCTTGAACATTAGCAATGAAAAGATTAATGATCATAGAAGATTTATGATCAGGCTCTATTTGTTATCTTTGATGTAACCATAGCAACATTAATTGCAAAAACTAAATTGTGTGTTCATTTCTTTGGGTTTGATATATAACCGTGCGGTGCACCTGAAACTAGGGAATATGCATCTAATGAGAAACATAAAATCACTATAGAATATTGCTGTATGGGGACTTTCATGGCGGTCCTATTTCATTTCAAATGTAAAGATTGCCTGTATGCTAGTGGTGACCAAAATGTACATCATGAACTACCTGTAGACCTCAGAGATGATACCAATGGATATCAATAATGGTATAATCTAGTGGTGTAACTGGAACTGACTGGGCCCAACAGCAATTTCTTTAACAGGGCCAAACGCCACGGACCACAGACCTGACCAACTAAATACTCACCTCTCTTCCCCTCCCGCAGGTGCTTCCACTCTTATTGCAGCATTGCATCTAGGTATGCACTACAATGTGACCTGACATTGCACAGTATCAGGATACAACGCGCTCCTACACACAACATGCCCTGTATTAAAGCTGTGCGCTGCCAGGACTTAGTGCAGTGCAGGCACCCAGAGAAGAAGACCAGGGAGGTGAGTAATACCAGTGTTAGGACTAGGGGCACCACCCCCTGGGCCCTGAAAGAAAATCCTTTTGTCCTCCTCCTAGGCCACTTCCTGAATTGGGGGCCTGTAGCAGCCACTTATCCTGCTTCCATGTTAGCTACACCCTTGTATAATCATATCTAGAGAAGAGCAAATCGAAGTTGATGTGGAATTTGATCCGAATTTCAGGAAAAATTAGATTTGCACTGAATCCAAATTTCCTCACACTTCGTGGTAACGGATCGCATTTTTTCCTAAAATGGCCGCCGCATGTGTGAGGCAAGAAACTCTGGGAACATGGGATCACCTATAATGCCATGCATGCAGCCAATCAGCAGCCAGCTAGACCCGTGATGTCACAGCCCAATAAATAGATATAAAATATATGATGGTTGTGCACACCTCATTAAGAAGAATTAAGCCTCAGCCGTCTTGGATTCTGCCATTTTCCAGTGTACTTAATGCAGGGAGAGACGTCATCAGGCGCTAGGGACAGTGCTAGGAAAGACTTAATTGTGCTAAAAAAAAGATCTACAAGTTCATGGAAAGATTATTCAAGGTGTAGGGAAAGGATAGGGAGGAATCATTCCACAGCATTTATGTAGAACAGGGTTCAGTTGGAGAGGTTACAGCCTGAGTAATAGGAACAATCCTATTACACCTTGCTGCACTGTCATTATACAGCTCTGTAACTCCAGCAAACCTTTCTTGTTATTGGGGGCAAGTGCTGTTTGATACAGCTAGGGATGAGCGAATCGACATCGGATGAAACAAGTCGATTCCCATAAAACTTTTTTCTAATACTGTACGGAGCAGGAGCACCACTTGGAACCGAACCCAAGTTAGAACCGAACCCGAGTTCGGGAAATTTTTTTTTACAGTGCAAATTTATTTATGTCTCGCAAGACGTCACAAAGTGATAACTTTGGCTCATCTTTTATTTCTACGTCTTATTTGCCCTTGTGCGGTGCAGATATATGTTCTAAAGCATTTTTTGGCTTGTATTAGTGGGAAAAAAGGGCTTATTAGCTGTTGTGTGGTGGTGAAGTGTGAAAATTACAGCCCTTTTTGGCATGTATTAGTAGCACAAAAAAAAATATTATTTGCCGTTCAGCAGTAAAGTTATATGTTCTAAAGCCCTTTTTGTCGTGTATTATTGGCAAAAGAAAAATATATTTGCCGTTCAGCGGTGCAGTTATATGTTCTAAAGCCTTTTGTGGAGTGTATGAGTGGCAAAAGAAAAATATATTTGCCATTCTGCGGTGCAGTTATATGTTCTAAAGCCTTTTGTGGAGTGTATGAGTGGCAAAAGAAAAATATATTTGCCATTCTGCGGTGCAGTTATATGTTCTAAAGCCTTTTGTGGAGTGTATGAGTGGCAAAAGAAAAATATATTTGCCATTCTGCGGTGCAGTTATATGTTCTAAAACGCTTTTAGTGGCACAAAAAAGTATTTGCCGTTGTGTGAGGAGGTGAGAAAAGTACAGCCCTTTTATGGTGTGTATTAGTGGGAAAAAAAGGGCTTATTAGCTGTTGTGTGGTGAAATGAAAAAATTACAGACTTTTTTGGGGGTGTTTTTATTTATTTTCTGGTCTAACAGTATGTCACAAGGGAGTGGCAGAGGCCTAAAGGTTTCTGGGGCAGGCACAGGTCGCAGCAGAGGGGGCGTGGCAGAAGGGGTCACGGGGAGAGGCCTGAGTTGTGTCTTGACCAGCAACCCAGCGGTTCTTTAATGGTTGACTCAGTCATCTCTGTTTTGGATCCACTCCTGTTTTTTTGGCATTAGCACTACTGATGGATTACTGACCAAATGCTGACCAAGTGAAGGCGGATGCGCCACAGACTGGATCCATTTTTGGGGGTTATTGTTCTGATGGATCAGAGGAAGGGCAAAATAATCAGTGACGTCAACACAAACTTACTGCTGACACCCTCTCCTGTTTAATAGAACAGGTTCTGTAGACATCTATGTGGAATCAGCTGACGACAGTGTAAAAGGAGTGCGCTTCTTCTTGGAGCTAACATCGACCTGTAAGGCTGTGTTCATACTTGAGTTAGTCAGTTTTGGCCCCATGACTACCCAAATAAGTGAAGTATACAGTGATTCTAAGAATGACACCTGTCATCTACATGTCATACTGACTCACAGTATTATTACACTACCAAAGCAGACTCCCTATGCGTGTTACTGCAAGGCACTGCAAGTGTTCTACACCACTATAAAGGCTCTCTGCAGCCAAGAAATAGCTATTTTTTAACACGATTCGCAGCGAATAAATTCGGATTGAACCTAATTGTTTTGAAAAATTAGACAAACCGGCTGAATCTAATTTTTGAGAATTTTCACTCATCTGTAATCATATACAGCAGATTTGTTGCAGACGTTTCTGTGAATGTGGTCAGCTCTATTCATCTTAATGGGACTATTTTATTTGCAAGCTCATGGATGTCCCATTCAGATGAATGGGAGAATGGCAGGAGTTTCTGTGACAAATTTGTTGTGTGTAAATATACCTTGATAGATCACCAATGCTACTGAAAATAATATATTCTCATATGCCCACATTTCATGCCCTTGTGGCTATAAGTTCCCATACAGTGTCTTGGAAATTTTTCAAGCACTCTTCGATGGTGTGGCTGCCATATGTCCTCATATGCACTTTAGCAGAGAGCAGAGTCACATAAGAAGAAACCTTATCTGTCGTAACTTACTGCCCTTGATATCATTATTATTGGATCGAGCAAATATGAAAAAGGGCCATGCAAAAAATGTGCAGCAATGTCTATCACTTGGCACATGTACCATGTGTCTAGTCCCCAAGTAAATAGCATCAATGAGGCCCTTGAAAGAAAAGCGAAGTAGGACTGCCCACTGGAGATAAGCAAATCGATTCTGAAATTTCGAAATTTGAGCCATTTTTTCAAAAATTCTGATTTGTTAGATTTAGAATTTTCTGTGATTCAATTCGGGAGAATCAAGCTGGAAAGATGAGAAAGAAGAGAGAGAAAGACATTTCCTGGCAATCAAAGCACTTTCAATTAGGCTATAATTTATTTAGATCCAAATCAAGCAGGCAATTCAGCCAAATCAGACCACAAATGAGGACATCAGCTCATATGGGGTTATTGGTTAAATCTCTTGTGGTCTAGGGTAGGAACTAAGTAAGGGTGGGTTCACACTAGCGTTAGGGATTCCGTTATGGCTTTCCGTTATAACCATGCTAACGAAATCCATAAGACAAAAGGACGAATCCGTTTTTCTGCCCATAGACTTGTATTATGACGGAAAGCAAACGGAATGCCTTTTGAAGGCTTCTGTTTTGCATTCTGTCTGGGTATTCCGTTATTTTTGGTGATAACCATGTTATAACGGTGAGCCATAACAGAATCCCTAACACTAGTGTGAACCCACCCTTAACTGTTACATTTTGTGTGGTTTAGGACAGTGAAGTGGTTAATAAATACATCACTGATCATCTAGTACAGTAAAAGATCAATAGTCAAAGCAGTGTTTCAAACCAAATACAGAACATTCATTACCTACCTAGAGTCACTGCTAGACTGTTTCTGTCTGTCCCATAGAGTTTGAATAGCGCTGACATATTCCACAGCAGTTTAAAGACATTAGCATCCAACTGTCCCCGATAGGGCTCACAATCTAAGGTCCCTATTAGTATGTCTTTGAAGTGTGGGAGGAAACCGGACTACCTGGAGGAAACCCACACAAACATGTGGAGAACATACAAACTCCACGCAGATGGTGACCTTGGTCGGATTCGAACCTAGGACCCCAGAGCTGCAAGCCACCATGCTGTATATGTTGTCAGTAGGGAGAGGGGAGCAATGCTGGATGCTGCCCTACCTGGTAGGCGATTATCAGGGAGGAAATGTTTCATCCTGATAACCGCCTGCTCGTCAGTAGATGTACACCTGCAATTCCATGCAGCGATCACCTCCACTGTATGGGAATGAGCTACTGTCATTGCTGGTCCTAATAAAGATTCATTGTTTCTGAGCAGCAAATCACTGTCTAGAAAGAGAAGTGTGGTGACAGGGAGTCCTAAAATGCACCAAATGATATAAAGGGGAATCTGTCATCAGGAAATTATTGTTAAATGATATACGATGCCTTGTAGAGTAAACCTTTCACTGTGGCTTCATTCTGGAGAAAAAGTACTTTTAATCAATATGCAAATGAGCAGTTACATGCACCGAGGGTGGCCCCAAGCCTCTCTGTGCACCATTTCTCCACTGTCTTCTTCTACCAGCCCTTCCCTCTACTTATCGATTAACTGGGCTAAGTTCCTGTATAGACATCTTGTTTGGCCCTGTCCATCAAGAAGGAAAGTAAAGGGCTGGCCAAGCAAGCAGGAGGAGTAAGCTTGTACATCGTGGTTGAGACCCAACCTTGGTGCACTTAAAGGGCAGCAGATTTGTAGCTATGAAACTGGCTGACCTGACTACTTGGAAGCTGAAGGCATCTGTGTTGTTCCCATGTTCATATGTGCCCGCATTGCTGAGAAAAATACATTTTTAATGTAAGCTAATGAGCCTTTAGGCGCAATGGGAGCGTTTCCATTACACCTAGAAGCTCCACTTTCTCTGCAACTGCTGCTCCCTTTACACTTTGATTGACTGGGCCTGGTAATGAAAATCTCATGAAAGTCTCTTTCACACTGGTGTGTGCGGCCCGTTGCCGTATTGCGGTGCGCAAAATGCGGGCCGCAATACACGAGCATAGTCCATGGGGTAGCCACAGCGGATCGCGGACCCATTCATTTGAATGGGTCCGCGATCCGGCCATTCCGCAAAAAGATAGGACATGTTCTATCTGTTTGCTGGAAGGAAGTACGGGACGAAACCCCACAGAAGCACTCCGCAGTTGGGTTCTGTTCCGCACCATTCCGCATCTCCGGATTTGCGGACCCATTCAAGTGAATGGGTCCACATCCGTGATGCGGAATGCCCACAGAACGGCACCCATGTATTGCGTGTCTGCAATAAGGCAACGGGGCACACACGCCAGTGTGAAAGAGGCCTCAATCAAAGTGTTGAGGGCACGGCAGTTGCAGATAGAGTAGAGCCTATAGGTGTAATGGTAACGTCCCCCATTGCTCCTAGAGGCTCATTTGCACATATGACATCATTTTTCCCAGCAATGCGGGCACATATGATCATGGGACCAAAACAGATGCCTTCAGCTGCCAAGCGCACATGTAACAGGTCAGCCAGTTTCATCTGTACAAATCTGCTGACAGATGCCCTTTAACTGCTCATTTGTATATGGATTAAATCACCTTTTCTCCAGAATGAAGCAGCGGATCACTAAGTGAAAGATCTCATCACATTCGGCTCAGCTAGTGCTACAAAGCATTGTGCCTGATCCAGCAGTGAATATCCTGGTGACAGATTTCCTTTAGTCTTGTGCACTATTTTTTCTCTGAATATTCATGTAAACTATGTCAGGCAGAAGGTATCATACGGAAGAGGAAACTATTTAACATGTCTGGCGAGATGGGTCAAACTTTGATAAATTTTGTGCAATTTTCTGTGTTTTCACCATCTCATAAAATTATGCATTTTAAGACAATGTTGATGAACCTCCCCTACAGAGTGATTAAATAGCTTAATTAAATTATATTTTTTCATATTATTCATACATGATAATAATATTCTATAAAAAGTTGAATCTTCAAAAACAGCTTTTGCAGATTGCTAAGCTTTAGACATTTTTACATCCGTATTGTAGCTGTCAAACCTGCTGGTGGCTTTTGTGTATAAATCATTTAAGGATTATTATGCCATATTATTCCAATATGTAAATGCTACTTGCTGTGTGAAATTTAACACATGTCCACTGGGCCCACGTATTAAAGTGAACATTACAATTTAATGCAGATTTGTTATACTCAATTTTCCCACATTTATTAAGTGCCCTGACACGTCTGCCTGAGCTGCGGGGTGCCATAACACACGGCTCCGCAGCCAGGTTACTGGTGACAAGTGACGACTGCTGTCACTTGTCCCAGTTAATACAAAGACTTTATGATTATTTATAGTAGTAGTAATAAGAAGTTTTGTTTTTTGGAAATAATAGTGTTGCTACATTGTAATAAAAATATTTGTTTCTTCTCCGGTGCCAGCATATTTAGCCGTGCTGATTGTCACCATTCACATCATGCCGTGTTTTATTGCTAATAGTATCAGTAAGTATTCTGACAAATCACAAGAGCTCACAATCTATAGCCATTTCCACAACTAAATGTGACCTACATACAAGTCTGTCATATTTTTTTTTTTACATTACCCCAAATGATATTGACTCTTTATTTCTATTTTACGACCCCCTCTACATGACATGCGTTAAAAGATGGCATCCTCGAAACCTTATGTGCTACTATCCCACTGCGTTTGCACTACTTGATATGTTTCCAGCTCCTCTCTAATGAGCACTGCAGAATTACAACTAATTACCGATGTAAATGATGCTGGTAAGGAAGGGGGGGTGAAGGATAGGACTGACTGTGTGCAACTTTGCAGTAAAGAGCTTTCTACCTCAGCAGAAAATTTATCTCAGAAGACAATGTCAACTTTTTTTCTAATTAACAGCCATGTTTTTTTTTCACAACGGTTAACAGTTTCCTGGCTGGCTCCTAATTACATTACTCTTGCAGATATTAGGCAGGAGTCACAATGGCCGATTACTGAAAATTGATTTTAGTAAAGATCACACCGCTTCCAACTAGCTTAAGCTATTTCAGATGCTTTTATTAAAAGTGGCAGCAAACGATCATGCACTCTTAGGCCTCTTTCACACGACCGTATGGCTTTTTCAGTGTTTTGCGGTCCGTTTTTCACAGATCCGTTGTGTTTCCGTCTCTGTTCCGTTTGTTCGGTCCATTTTTCCGTATGGCATATACAGTATACAGTAATTACATGGAAAAAATTGGGCTGGGAATAACATTTTCAATAGATGGTTCCGCAAAAACGTAACGTATATGGAAGACATACAAATGCATTTCCGTATGTCTTCAGTTTTTTTTTGCGGACCCATTAACTTGAATGGAGCCACGGAACATGATTTGTGGGCAATAATAGGGCATGTTCTATGTTTCAACGGAACGGAAAAACGGAAATACGGAAACGGAATGCATACGGAGTACATTCAGTTTTATTTTCATTCATTAAAATGAATGGTTCCGTATATGGACTGTATATGGAACGCAAAAAACGGCCTGTAAACGGAAAAAAACGGCCTGTGTGTGAAAGAGGCCATACTGTGTTAATGTTTCATACAACCTATGTGTTGTACAGAGATGTAATACGGTGGCAATACAAATGTATAGGGCGCTACTATATGAAGGTTTGAGATTAGCCACTGATTCTGATAGTATTCATATGAAGTCTGACAGAAAAACGGAATTTTCACACTGGCCACTAGGTCTAATAATAGGTCATGGTTTACTGTTCTATACAGGTAAGGCCTCATGCACACGACCGTTGTTGTGTTCCGTTCCGCAAAATGGGGTTCTGTTGTTCAGTGATCCGTTTCCATTTTTTGTTTCCGTGTGTCTTCCTTTATTTTTGAAGGATTACCAGACATAAAGGAAAGTATAAAAAAGTCTAAGACAGGTTTGCCATGCAAATGATAGGAAAAAAGCAGACGCGCGGACGCAGATGACAATCTTGTGTGCCTCTGCGTTTTTTCACGGTCCCATTGACTTGAATGGGTCCGCGAACCGTTTTCCGGGAAAAAAATAGGACAGGTTATATTTTTTTGATGGGCAGAAACCACGGATCACGGACGCGGATGACAAACGGTGCATTAGCCGAGTTTTCAACGGACCCATTGAAAGTCAATGGGTCCGCAGAAAATCAGGAAAAACTGAACAACGGACACGGAATGAAACAACAGTCGTGTGCATGAGGCCTAAGGGTGGGTTCACACTAGCGTTAGGGATCCTGTTATGGCTTTCCGTTATAACATGGTTATAATGGAAAATAACGGAATCCATAAGATGGAAGGACGGATCCGTTCTTCTGCCCATAGACTTGTATTATGCCGGAATGCAAAACGGAATCCTTTAAAAGGCATTCTGTTTGCTTTCTGTCCTTATAGAAGTCTATGGGAAAGCATAACGGATCCGTCTGGGTCCCGTTATGCAAGACGGAAAACAAAGTCCTGTTCTTGCATAATGGAACCCAGACGGATCCGTTTTGATTACCATAGACTTCTATTAGGACGACGAGCAAACGGAATGCCTTTTAAAGGCGTCACTTTTGCTTTCCGTCATAATGCAAATCTATGGGCAGAAGAACGGATCCGTCCTTCCGTCTTATAGATTCCGTTATTTTCCATTATAACCATGTTATAACGGAAAGCCATAACAGAATCCCCAACGCTAGTGTGAACCCACCCTAACTTTTCAGCGGCCATTATCAACTCATGACACATGATCTCTGAGGAGTTGGCTTCACTACTGATTTTGGCTCGCAATAACTGATGGAAATAACTGACCAAATAACTAAAGTGTGAACTCAGCCTAAGGGCTCACGCACACAGCTGTGCGGGCCACGGCCATGTGCACCCCGCATCACGGATGCGGACCAATTCACTTTAATGAGTTTGCAATCTAGAAGGTCAGTGCAGCATACTCCGTAGTGCTTCCATTGTGTTTCTGTCCTTGCCTCCGCAACTCAAAAAATAGAACATGGTCTATTTTTCTGCGGTGCGGACGGATCACAGGCCCATTAAAGTTGAATGGGCCCCGATCCGTAGCGGCAGCCGCATGGCTGGTGCCAGTGCATTGGCGACAGCAAATTGCCTAGAAAATTCTCCCACGTGGGTCAACTGGGGTCAGATCCTGTCCATTGTGCCTATGACCCATGAAGCTGCTCTCAAAAGACAGCGAGTCTTTACATATTTTAGGTCTAGTTGCAAGTATGAAAACTGCAGGATTATTTACAATTTTTTTTTAAATATAGATAGTGACATGGAAAAATGAAAAAAGAAGGTTACAAAAAAAACAAACACACACACATATATATATATCATCTGTTTGAAGAGGATGCAGTGCTCCATGTGAGTGTCGGTTCCTCTTCATTACACTGCACGTCGTCTCAGAAGTGCAGTGTAATGACGAGTACTCGCTCCATTCACTTGAGACGTCGCGTAGTGTAATGACCAAGAAGCAGGGCTTGTATGGAGCACCAACCTCCTCATCAAACAGCTGACCGGTGGGGGTGCTAGGTGTCGGAGTGATGATAGGTCATCAATTTATATGGCAGGAGAACCACTTTGAGATCATGCAAGATCTTAGCTATACAATATAGATTTTTTATTGATCGTGTCTTCTTCTATAGAGAGCAATGTCATGAAGAAAGTAGCATGTGCACACTACTTGTTACTTGCACCTTTTTAGTTAATAATAACTATAATAAGTATTTTAGCTTTAACCAGTTTAGTGACACTTTAGGAAAGGATGAGTGTAGCTTCTTCATACAGACTAGAGGTATATTAGCCTCACCCACCAATTTCACTGAATTGGTGGAACATATAATATGTATGGGGGCCTCCTGACTCTCCCCATACATATTAAAGGGGTGTCCTGTAAAAAGTATTCTACATTTTTCAAAGCAGCACCAGGATCTGAATACTTTTGCAATCACATGAAATTCAAAATTTAGTCTAACTGTTGAGCTATTCAATAAACTGTATAGCGCCACTTGCTGTTTGTTCTTTTCCTTACTTTTATGAGGTGAATGCACATGCTCAGTTCCATCCTTTAACTGCCACCAGATATATCTATTGTTAGAAACTGTAAAAGGAAAGAGCTGCAGCATAAAAGACATACCCATGAGCTGTGATAGAACTATAGCTGCAGCAGAAAGGGCACTTCCCTGAGCTGCCAACCTGAAATAAATCAAATGGCATGTCTGTAGGCATCTCATGTGTATGGGCAGCAGAGTTTGCTCAAATTCAGATATCAGATCTATTGTTATAAATCAGGCATGCTCAACCTGCGGCCCTCCAGCTGTTGCAAAACTACAACTCTCAGCATGCGCGAACAGCCTACAGCAGGGCATTGTGGGAGCTGTAGTTTTACAACAGCTGGAGGGCCTCAGGTTGAGCATGCCTGTTATAAATGATTGTATTCCTATAATGATCACATCTGTTAATAAGACAAAGATTTCATTTGAAGCATCGTAATTAGGGCTCATGCACACGACCGTATGTATTGCGCGGTCTCCAAAAAAACTGCAAATAATACAGATGACGTCCGTGTGCATTCTGTTTTTTGAGGAACAAAACAGCTGGCCCCTAATAGAATAGTGATATCCTTGTCCGTAATGCGGATAATAATAGGACATGTTCTATTTTTTTGCGGTACAGAAATAAGGACATATGGAAATGGAATGCACACGGAGAACCTTCCTTTTTTTTTTCAGACCAATTGAAATTAATGCTTCGGCATACAGTCCGCAAAAAAAAAAACAGAACAGATACGGAAAGAAAATACATTCGTGTGCATGAGCCCTTATTCGCATGGTATAATAGAAAAACATGCTGTAGAGAGGATCCCGCCATGTAAATGGCGCCTTGCTGAGACGTTCAAAACTTTTTAGTGTAAACTTTCTTGCTTTGCCGGAACACAGTGGATTGTAATAAAAACCTTGCAGAGCAACAAATGTTTACGGTATGATACCTTGCCCCCATTAGCAGCATGAATGCAGTTTACCTCTGGTCATAAGACCTTCATAGCTTTGCGAATATGGTCACATCACAGATAAGCTCAAGTACAGAAAATATCTGTTTTCCCCTCTCGCTCTCTGTTTCCTCAGACACATTCACTGCTCTTTTTCTCGTCATTAAGTCGGTGCCTGGGAGATGATGTACCAGCCCTATGTGGGCCTCTGAAAACCACTTCTAGGCGTGCAGGAGTCGTGCTGAGTGGCTCTGATAGCAGAGATAATGGGAGCGAATGGGATGCAACGAACTGTTCTAATGACACCAGCAAGGGAAGAGACAACAGTAAGAATAAATAAATGTTAACTATTTTCCTCTTAGAGACATTTGCATTTATTGCCATTAAGTTCATTTAACTAAAAGCAGAAAAAAAAAAAAAAAGGCCTTAGTACTTGTATAATGAAAGTGGAAAATAAATGAAGAGTCTTGGGGTGCACTTAAAGCCATTTTTAATAAATGTCAGTGAACACATGTATATATAAATGAATTATATCTGCATCCCGGTACATTATATATAGATTTTTTTTATTTTTTACAATTTCTTATGAAAAGGCTACTTTTTTCTTACAGTTTCCGGGAAGTATTTTGTACGCTTTTAATTTGGGCCATGTAATTTCGGTACCAACGCTTGGTCGCTTTTCGTTGTGAAATTGGGAGGAATGCAAACAAGATTTCAGCTCATTAAACAGGGGCAAACAGTAGAGAAATTGCAGTTACTTATGGAAATGACTTTTAAACATGCACAGCATTTACTTGCATTGCCTGCGCTGAAATTTTGCAAAGATTATACATCTGAATAATTCACTGCAGGACAATTAAAGGGTTGGCTTCATTTCCAATGCCCTACATCTCTTCTCAATGGGAAAAAAAAACAATGGTGCAATTCACGAGGTAGAGAGGGAGGAAGATGGAGGCGGTGTGGTACACAAGTCTATGCAAAGATAGAAAATAAACAGGAGCTTTCTAAGAGAAGAAGGCTAATGAACTAAGTGAACAGCTTTATTTTAGAGGTCCTCAAGGCAACAGACAGACACATTAAAAATAATTGGTATGCAAATCACAGGAAATCACAAGAAATATAATGTCCATAATTCCCAATGGGGGTTTTGTTGTGGGATCTAAAAGGTCTGAAACATTCAGTATAATCATCTGGATCTTTTTCCCAGAAGGTCTACCTGCAAATAGTACAGGTGCTACCAGAAGAAGGAAACAAAGACTCCATGGACTACTTAGAAGTTGCATCTCAAGGAAGTAAAGACATTGATCCTTTCTTTTATCTGTTTGAAACAAGATGGTAATGAAATCCAAACAACTTCAGAGGACTATCCACTTTGTTCACCTGGCGGTGTTCTCGACCTGGAACGTATCGATGTACATAGTCAGCTTGTTATTGTGCACCCCTGCAATAATGATTAGAGATGAGTGAATCACTTTAAAAGTAATTGGATTGTAGGTGAATTATACAAAAAGTTGGGGTGGATTAAAATCCAAATGCCAATTTTTGGTGATTTGGGTGAACTTTGGAAGGAGAGAGAGAGAAATAAATGACAGGAAAGAAAAAAGTCCTCAGAGTGTCATACACAAATTTTCAGGAGTAATTTTGGTTCGGATGGGATCGATTCTGACCCAAATCGAATCGTTCCACTTATTCAGCTGAATTGAATTTTGAGCATTTCACTAATTTCTAATGATGACCTTTTTAGCCAATCACTGGTGTCAGCAGTGACTGGTAGTCAGGGATGTCATTCATCACTGTAGTAAGACATGCACTGCCGTGATGATTTGTTCGATTACATTAGCCTAAGAATGTCATCTGCGAACATGCACAACTTGTAGTGGACAGACACTAGTTCTACTACCCAAATATTTACATTGTCACGAATTTGGATGGTGAAAAAATGATCATAAAAATTTGCCCCCCGAAGGTGTACATAGCCTTTAAATTAAAAATTGTAAAAGGTAATTCATGTGAAAGTAATAGGAACTAAACTAAGCTGTCACCGGTTTTATGGTCCTGACTAAGGGCAACATAAACTAGTAACAGGTCTCCTTAGCAAAATGCTGGGACACTTTCTTAAAACTGATCCAGCTGTTTTGCCAAAATCTTGTATTGAACAGCTCCAGCACATGCCAATGAGGTCCTGGTTCTCCCTGCCCACCTGCTGCTGATTCATAAGGAAAAAAAAATCTCAATTAGAGGCAGGTGGTCGGGGAGAGCCGTGAGCTCATGAATATGGGGACTCACTGGCATGTGCTGGAGCTTTTAGGATTTAAAAGTGAGGACAGCAGAAACTAGTGACAGATTCCCTTGAGGCCTCTTTCACACGACCGTTTTTTTTTCCGTTTTGCGGGCCGTTTTCTGCGTTCTGTATACGGTCCGTATACGGAACCATTCATTTAAATTGTTCCGCAAAAAAACGGAATGTACTCCGTATGCATTCCGTTTCCGTTTTTCCGTTCCGTTAAAAGATAGAACATGTCCTATTATTGCCCGCAAATCACGTTCCGTGGCTCCATTCAAGTCAATGGGTCCACCAAAAAAAAAACGGAACACATACGGAAATGCATCCGTATGTCTTCCGTATCCGTTCCGTTTTTTGCGGAGCCATCTATTGAAAATGTTATGCCCAGCCCAATTTTTTCTATGAAATTACTGTATACTGTATATGCCATACGGAAAAACGGAACGGAAACGGAAAACACAACGGAAACAAAAAACAGAACAACGAATCCGTTTAAAACGGACCGCAAAACACTGAAAAAGCCATACGGTCGTGTGAAAGAGGCCTTAATCAATGAAGTCAGGTGGAATAAAAATCAGGAATCACTCAATTTACATTTAGGGCTCATTCAGACGTCCGTATGTATTTCGCACGTTCCACATTTTGCAGAATGGAACGGCCAGCCCTATGATAGAAATGTCTATTCTTGTCCACAATTGCGGGGACACGGAACGGAAGTATGGATGTGGACAGCTCAAGGTGTGCTGTCCACATCTTTAAACTGAATGGGTCCACACCCATTCCACAAAATTGCGGAATGGATGCTGACACAAATCGGTCGTCTGAATGAGCCCTCAGTTTGATATGTTGTATTTAAGATGGTGACTTTCAAGCAGGCAGGTTTGTAGGGTATATGTATAAGGGCTCATTCACACTAACATATGAATGGGCCCGCATCGGTTCCGCAATTTTGCGGAACGGGTGCGGACCCATTAATTTCAATGGGTCCGCAAAAGATGTGGACAGCACTCCATGTGGTGTCCGCATCCGTTGCTCCATTCGATGGCCCCTCAAAAAAAATTGAATATGTCCTATTCTTGTCCACAATCTATAATGGGCCGCACGTTCCGTTTTACAAATTGCGGAATGCACATGGGCAGCATCCATGCTTTGCGCATCCGCAATTTCCGGACGACAAAACACAGTGCCATTGTGTGAATGCACCCTTAGGCCTCATGCACACGATTGTATGTATTTTGCGGTCCGCAAAAAACGGATCCGCAAAAAATACGTATCACTTCTGTGTGCATTCCGTATTTTGCGGAACGGAACAGCTGGCCCCTAATAGAATAGTACTATCCTTGTCCGTAATGCGGACAATAATAGGACATGTTCTATTTTTTTGCGGAATGGAAATACGGATATATGGAAATGGAATGCACACGGATTAACTTTAAAAAACGGAACGGACACAGAAAGAAAATGCGTTTGTGTGCTTGAGCCCTTAGTCTAATGCCCTAGTCAGACTTGCAATTTTTCCCATTCCGTCAGGGATCCAGTGTTTATGATAGTGATAGTAGCGAAGTCTGAAATGTAATTTTTTCTGATAAAAATTGAGATCCATCAGTATTCAATGAAAATGTAAAAACTCGTCCTTTATTATGGTTCTATTAATAATGGAATCCATAATGGTATAATATATAGTGGCATCTAGATATTTGTTTCCTCAAGCATCTTACAGATGAATCGGCCATTCTCCAGTTCTGATTTGTGAGGCTAATTTGGTTCCATTTAAAACCTCTCAATCACTGTATGAAAATGTTATGACAGATCAGCCGTACAAGAGGTGTACAACTAGTTTGTAAACCCTAATTGTTTTGAAGGCCCTTTCACTAGAAGACGGAGATTAGACAGATAAATACTGTTAAATCCACTTATTGGATGTCGTGATGTTTTTTTTTTCTCAAAGAGACATTATAGGATTAAGGTCAGATACAATTACTTACAAGATTATTGAGTCTTTCCAGTCTAAAGAAGAATCTTCAAGCAAAACATCATGGATTGTGCAACACTCAGCCGTATCACAACCATATTGTGAATGTGTGACTGACTAGTATTTGTACCTAAAGCTAGCCATATACATATCAGCTCTTTCTCCTAACCCCACTATAACATGCACAGCTTAAAGCTTTGCCTATCATGCATGTTTATTTCAGTAGGAAAGAGTACAGATACCACTGCCGGACCCCTGTGACAGCGATTACCTCCTGCTGGAACAAAGGAACTAAGAAAATAATCCATATGTCTACCAAAAGTTCTCCAGAAAGTTGTGCTGCATGACAATAAAAGAATATGAACTCTATTGTTGTTTTTGCTTACTTTATTTTTTTTTTACACCACTTTTTACTTACATTTTTTCAGTTAGGGTCTGCAATTTTTCAGTGCTTTGACTGTATTACAATCTTGTAAGGCCATTATAATTTAACTTATATATAAGTATAGACTTATATAAATAATATACGGTAAGTGTAATGTAGAATTTGAAGGCAACAAAGTCTTAAACGTGTTGTCATATATGCCACAAATGCCAGATGAGTGTGGGTTACACTTCTTGGACCTCTACCATCACCAGGACGGGACACCCTTAATGAGGGAGAGTATACTGTGCAGGCGTGCTGTCCTCTCCATTCACTGCTGTGGGACTTCCGAAAATAGCTAAGCTGACCTGTCTTGTTTTGTTAATGGTACTGGACAAATGATTGATTATCTGAAAGCTACCAAGCTTGATCGGGCAAAATATACAATGACTCAACCAAACCTTCATGGCAGTTAGGTGAGAAAACGGAGACAAGCAACTTCCAGATGCATTTGGTGCTGCTTTTCTCATTGAAAAAAAAAAAAGATCACACACCTCAGTATTCAACATGTTGGAGCCTATATTTATACCATTGGTAGAGTTTGGGCATTCCCAAAGTTGATTATTTGAATACTACCTTCTTGAGCAAAATATTAGCATTAATAATAGTAGTGCTGAGTACTTGTTATAATTTTATGGGGACAATTGTATGTAAAGACCCTGTAATGTTAGCAGCAGAGATCCCCATCCAGAACCACACACAAGGAACTCAGAAACAGCTATCTGTTGTCTAATGCCACCCTGGTTAGTAGAGTCTAAGGCAACCCGTAGGTACTTACCAGAGCCCATCACAAGGCAGTCTTGGCTGCTAGCAGTGACCCAGGTTACGTCTGCTGAGAGAGGTAGGTTCGGAAGAGCAGACTATAAAGGAGTGAACTAGTCTAGGTTCATTTTGGGTCTGGTTCACCGAATTTTTGAAAAAGTTCGGCTTGGACCTGAATGAACTCAAGCGGAACCGAAGTTGCTCCAATTGCTCTGAAAGTTGGTATATAACTCCCTCTAGCATCCTAGGACTCAGGAATAATTTTTAGGAAAACTTTATCTCTTTTTGGTTACTTTTAATGATTTTTTACCCCCCTCCAACATTCCACCTCCCCAAGCTCTGGAACACAATGACAGCGGTAGTAAATGACGTTTGAGTGACACTGTCATACATAGCTATAGTTAAATGCACATTTGATGGTGTTATCGTACAGCGTGTTTAAAACGACACTGTGCCGGCAGATGTGTTAAGCTTTTTCATATTTCAAATCTTTTAAAAATTGTCCCTTATCGGGGGTAGATGATGTTTAAACACACAGTTGAAAAACAATAAAAAAGTGTCTTTGGGGAACATTATTGTTGGCAAGTGGCATTAGTGGCATGTTACAGGGCGCAGTAGCAGCCATACAGAAAGTGATGGTTGGAATGTGGCATTAGTGGCATGTTACAGGGCGCAGTAGCAGCCATACAGAAAGTGATGGTTGGAATGTGGCATTAGTGGCATGTTACAGGGCGCAGTAGCAGCCATACAGAAAGTGATGGTTGGAATGTGGCATTAGTGGCATGTTACAGGGCGCAGTAGCAGCCATACAGAAAGTGATGGTTGGAATGTGGCATTAGTGGCATGTTGCAGGGCGCAGTAGAAGCTGTAGAACGTGATGGTTTGAAAGCAGCATTAGTGGCATGATGGTAGTTAGGCAGATAGACAGACAGCAAGTGTGAAGAGATGGGGTACCAGCAACAAGGAGAGGTCTATTGATTACATTCAGTCTACCTTGACTGCGAGAAAATTTCTATATTAATACAGTAATCATGTACATATACCACCTCATGAAATTTAACCATCCCCCCAATTTTTTTTTACAATTTCAACCTTGTTAACCACCCTCCCAAAAGTGTTTTACATTTCAACCGTATGAAAAGTGAGTACACTGAAACTGACAATTGAGGCATTAGTGGCACGATGCAGGCTGTAGTATTGCCTGGACTGTGAGAAATTTCAGTATTTAAAGAAATATAACCCCCCCCCCCCCAAAAAAAAATATTAAAGTTTACATTTCAGTTGTGTGGAAAGTGAGTATGCGGAAACTGACCCTCAGGCATTAGTAGCAGTGGCATGATGCAAGCCCCAGCATAAGCTGGACTGTAAAAAAATAGTTAAATTTTCAATATTGATTCAGTAATGACATTCATTTCTGCTCCTTAAAGAAGTATTAACCCCTTCCCCCAAAAAAATAAAAATAAATTAAATTTAAACCATGTGAAAAGTGAGTACATGGAAACTGATCCTCTGTGAGTACATGGAAACTGAACTGTGATAAAATGCCTATATTAATGCAGTAATCACGTACATTGATACTGCGCCTTAAAGAAATGTAACCCCTCCACCCAAAAACAATTTTTAAACTTCAACCATGGGGAAAGTAAATACATGTAAAATAGTGATTGAGAGGCATTGGTAGCACAATGCACGCACCTGCAGCAGCTGTATAGAGTGTGATAATAGGTAGTGGACCGTGAACCGTGCGTTTGCGGCGGGCCCCATTGACTTTAATAGCAGGCGAACCTGAAAAACCTTCAGGTCATATTTGCAGCCACCAAATACTTACTAGAAGTGCACAAATAGTCCCACAACATGGACAGTGACAAACCAGAGGGGGGTCATTGGCAAAAAGCCCACAAAAAAAGATGTATTTTAATCAGGGACCATTTATATGCGTCTTAAAGGGAAACTCTAAAAAATGTGCCCTGCCGAAGCCTAGAAAGATTTATTTTAGGCCATGGGAGTACAGGCCTCAAAAATTAGGCATTCCCCTGACAGAAAAGAACTTGTGATGATGTGGCTGGTGGTACATTAGGCAGTCACTGGATACAAATTTTACTGTAGGCCACTGGAGTACAGGCTCCAAAAATTAGGCACTCACCTGACAGAAAAGAACTTTGGTATTATGTGGCTGGAGGAACATTATGCAGTCACTGGATAAAAATTTTACTGTAGGCCAGTACAGACCCCAACAATTAACTATTCACCTGACAAAAAATAACTTGTGATGATGTGGCTGGAGGTACATTAGGTGGTCAGTGGATACAAATTTTACTGTAGGCCAGTGGAGTACAGGCCCCCAAAATTAAGCATTTACCTGACAGAAAAGAACAAGTGATTATGTGTCTGGAGGTACATTAGGCAGTCACTGGATAAAAATTTTACTGTAGGCCAGTGGAGTACAGGCCCCAAAAATTAGGCATTCATCTGACAGAAAAGGCCTTTTATGCCGCTGTATATACATAAGACAAGGACCATTCTTTGTTCTGGGTGGTGGCGTATATGTGTTTGCTGGCATGAGGAAATTCAATTACACGTGGTTGTTTCAGGTGTTAAATTCCTCCAAGATCCACGCCTCATTCATTTTTAGAAATTTGAGATAGTCCACACTGTCATGAGCTTTGCGAGTGCGCTTATCCGTCACGATCCTCCCTGCTGCACTGAACGTCCTTTTGGACAGGACAGTCGACGAGGGGCAAGCCAAGAGGTCCATGGCAAATTGTGCCAGCTCTGGCCACAGGTCAAGCCTGCACACCCAGTAGTCCAGGGGTTCCTTGCTTCTCACAGCATCCACATCGGCCATTAACCCGATGTAGTCGGACACCTGTTGGTCTATTCCCTGAAGATGGATCCGGAGGGCGGCCATTGATGGGTTGGCTGCAAGAATTATCTCATATTCGAAATGACCAACACATCTTCAAACCGCCCTCTTCTTCTAGGCGGGGTGTGGGTGAAAATTATTCTGCCAGCGCCTGCAACAGCAGAATGCAGCATCTCTCGCAGCAAGGCCTAAAAAAAGCTTCATTCAGACAGCCCTCTGTGATGCTGGTAACATGTCTGCCATTTTGTGTTCGTACCAGGGGTCTAAGTACATTGCCACCCAGTAATGGTCCTTGCCCTTTATGCTTTTTATACTGGGGTCGCTCTTCAAACACTGGAGCATGAAGGCCCCTATTTACACTAAATTGGAAGTGGTGGAGTGCCCTGGATCCTGCTCATCGCCCAGGAGAATGTGGTCCTCAGTCTCCTCCCCCATCCACGGACAACACCAGGGATCCCCAAAAAGTTTAAAACCTGCTCTTCTTGCTCCTCCTCCTGCCCCCTGGCACCATACTCCTCTGAATCCTCTTCAGACTCCTGCTGAGTTGTCTCAGATGGAATAGCCCCCCTGGGAATTCATTCAGCATTGTGACTTCCTCATCTTCCAACTCCAGCTCCTCGAAGGCTTGATCAATGACACGACGCAATGCACGCTCCAGAAAGAAGGCGTAAGGCATGATGTCACTGATGGCGCCATGGCTGCGACTGACCACTTTGGTGATCCCATCAAATGGCTGCAGAAATCTGCATGCATCGCGCATGAGCAGCCACGTTGCTGCTGGAGCAGCCTATAAAGCATATACAAGGTGGAGTTCCAGCGCGTCGGGCTGTCACAAATCAGACATCTGACTGGCAGGGTGTTCCGCCGCTGAACATCAGCAAGGCGAACCATGGCCGTGTAAGATCTTCTAAAATGGCCCGAGATTTTCCTGGCCTGCCACAAGACGTTCTGGACCCCAGGGTATTTGGCAACGAATCGCTGCACGACTAAGTTCATGATGTGTGCCATGCACGGCACATGTGTCATTTTGCCCTGTTTCAGCACGCTCAGCAGATTGGCACCGTTGTCGAACAACACTTTACTAACTGTCAAATTGAGCAGGGTTAGCCATTGATAGGCCTGTGACTGCAGAGCAGAAAGCAGTGCAGGACCGGTGTGGCTCTTGGCTTCCAGGCAGAACAGCTGCAGCACAGCATGGCAAGGTCTCACCTGGCACATCGAATAGGTTCTGGGAAGCTTGGGGGGTGCAGCGGCCGAGGCGGTAGCAGTGGAAAAGGAGGAGTCACCTGAGGAGGAGACGGAGGATGGAGTAGGAGGAGGAGAAGAAGAGGCAGGCCTGCATGCAATCCGTGGCGGTAACACCAAATCCACATGGGTGCCACAGGTTGCATGCTTGATAGCCGTCAGAAGTTTCACCCAGTGGGCAGTAGAAATTATGTAACTTCCCTTCCTGTGTTTGCTAGACCAAATGTCTGTGGTCAGATGTATCTTGGCACCAACACTGTGTGCCAGAGACACATTCACTTGCTGCTAAACGGGGCCATATAGCTCCGGGATGTCCTTCTGGGAGAAATATTTCCTTCTGGGAACCTTCCATTGCAGTGTACCAATGGCCACAAATTTTCTAAAGGCCTCAGAATACACCAGTTTATATGGTAGTAGTTGGCAGGCTAGCAGTTCCAACAAGCCAGTGGTCAGTCATTGGGTAAGAGGTTTATCCGGCGTCATCAACTTTTTACATTCGAACATTTGGGCCACGGAAGCCTGCTGTAATGACCGGTGTCACGCACAGGGAGGGAAACAGGGAAAGCCCTGCCTAAGGGAGAGGGAAAGGTGGTGACTCCTAACTCACCTTGCGGCTGGCACCTGACTGCCCTGACGTCACTAGACGGGTTCCTCACCCGTGCGGCGATCACGTGCCTAAACCCTGGCTTTCCCTGAAATGAGCCCTAGATAGTGAACGGGCCGGTGGGATCGCTAGTCCTCACCACTGCACTAAGAGGGAAACACCAGGGAGAGGACAGACAAACACAGACAAACACAAACACCCAGGTGGGCGACAACAACTGTCCACAAAGGTCCAACAGGGATCCGGAGGGTAGCGTTCTGAATCAACAGTCAGAGAACGCAGCAACACAGCTCCAGTGGGTCAGGATAGATGTCCAGGCAGGAAGCTCTATCTCTGGCAACCAGAAAAGTGTGAGAGAGGAATATAAGGAGGTTTGGGAGTGCTGGACAAGGAACAGCTGAGGAGAAGGAGCTACGGATCCCTGAGTGAGCCAAAAGGGTTTGCAAAGCAAACCCAGAAAGCTACCATAAGGAAAACAGCCCTATCTTAAAAAGAGCGTGCAGCCAACCGCTGCGACTTCCTGACCCCGGGTATAACGGAGTCAGGCGTGGTTCTCGATACCCTCGTGACAGTACCCCCCTCTCTACGAGGGGCCTCCGGACACTCAGGACCAGGTCTCTCAGGATGAGAGGCATGAAAAACCCGAACTAACCTGTCGGCGTTTACCTCAGACGCAGGAACCCACATTCTTTCCTCGGGACCGTAACCTCTCCAATGCACCAGATATTGAAGAGAGCGGCGGACCCGACGAGAATTAACAATTTTGGATATCTGAAATTCTAGATTACCATCCACGACAACAGGAGGGGGTGGCAGCGGTGATGGTTCTAGAGGTGGAACATATTTTTTATGACTTATGAAAAACATTATGAATTTTAAAAGTCTGAGGTAACTCTAGGCGAAAAGCCACGGGGTTGATGATGGCTACAATTTTGTAAGGGCCAATAAACCTAGGACCCAATTTCCAAGAGGGAACCTTCAATTTAATATTCCTAGTAGACAACCACACATAGTCATTCACTCCTAGGTCCGGACCTGGCGACCGTCTCTTATCAGCCATGCATTTGTATTTACCTCCCATATTTTTCAAGTTAGCTTGCACCTTCTGCCATACCGATGAAAGAGATGACGAAAAACGTTCCTCTTCGGGAACCCCAGAAGACCCCCCTCTTTGAAAGTACAGAATTGGGGATGAAAACCATATGCACCAAGAAATGGTGACTTGCCAGTGGATTCCTGACGACGATTATTTATGGCAAACTCAGCTAATGGTAAATATGATGACCACAACTCTTGGTTTTCAGACACAAATCATCTTAGATATGTCTCAAGGTTTTGGTTGGTTCGCTCAGTCTGTCCATTCGACTGAGGATGGAAAGCTGAGGAAAAGGACAAGTGTACCCCCAAACGGGAACAAAAAGCTTTCCAAAATTTAGAAATAAACTGGGTACCCCGATCCGAAACAACATCGGAGGGGACCCCGTGAAGCTTCACGATTTCACTGACGAATACCTGAGCAAGAGTCTTAGCATTAGGTAGTGCAGGTAATGCAATGAAGTGTACCATTTTGCTAAATCTGTCCACTACTACCAAAATCACTGTTTTACCCGCAGACAAAGGTAAGTCAGTGATAAAATCCATTGACAGATGTGTCCACGGTCTATTGGGAATGACGAGTGGTAATAGAGACCCTGCAGGACGTGTATGTGAAACTTTTGCGCGCGCACAGGTAGAACAAGAAGACACAAAATCCAATACATCCTGACGCAACCTTGGCCACCAAAAACGACGAGACAATAGCTCCAAGGTTGCTTTACTACCCGGGTGCCCAGCAAGTGCCGAATTATGATGTTCCTTTAATAATTCGAAACGTAGGTTCAACGGTACAAACAATTTCTCTGAGGGGCAAGAGACCGGGGCGTCCCCCTGGGCCTCTAACACCTTCCCCTCCAAAACAGAGTGTACCGCAGAGACAACCACTCCTCTTTGTAGAATGGGCACCGGATCACTCACATTACCCCCTCCAGGGAAACAACGAGATAGTGCATCAGCCTTGGTGTTCTTTGCCCCAGGACGATAGGTAATAACAAAGTTAAACCTGGTAAAAAATAGCGACCACCTAGCCTGTCTAGGGGTGAGACGCTTAGCTGATTCGAGGTACAGGAGATTTTTGTGGTCCGTAATCACAGTGACGGGGTGGACTGCCCCCTCTAAGAAGTGGCGCCACTCCTCAAACGCAAGTTTAATAGCTAATAGTTCCCTATTGCCAATATCGTAGTTCTTTTCTGCTGCAGATAGTTTTTTCGAAAAGAAAGCACAAGGACGCCATTTGCCAGGAGACGGACCCTGAGACAGCACCGCCCCCACTCCCACCTCTGACGCATCGACTTCAACAATAAAAGGCTGAGAGACATCAGGTTGGACTAGTACAGGTGCTGAGGTAAACCTCTCTTTTAGAGAGGAAAAAGCAACTTTAGCGGCGTCAGACCATTTAGAAAAATCAGTCCCCTTCCTAGTCATGTCAGTAAGCGGTTTTACAATAAGTGAATCATTTTTAATGAATTTCCTATAGAAATTCGCGAAGCCCAAGAACCGTTGTAGTGCTTTGAGGTTCTCAGGAAGATCCCAATCTAAAATTGCCTGGACCTTCCTAGGATCCATACGGAAACCTGAAGCAGATAAAAAAAATAACCCAGGAACTGTATTTCCTGAACGGCGAAGACACATTTTTCAATCTTAGCATATAATTCATTTGTCCGTAGGACCTGCAGTACTTGTCTGACATGCTCCTCATGTGTTCTCAGATCAGACAAATAAATTAAAATATCATCTAGGTATATTACCACAAACCTGCCGATTAGATGACTAAAAATGTCATTAACGAAATGTTGAAAGACGGCAGGAGCATTGGTCAGACTGAAAGGCATAACTAGATTTTCATAATGCCCCTCAGGGGTGTTAAACGCTGTCTTCCACTCATCCCCCTCCTTAATACGAATCAGATTGTAGGCCCCTCTAAGATCAAGTTTGGAGAACCACCTAGCACCCGCAATCTGATTAAACAGGTCAGGAATGAGAGGAAGAGGGTATGGGTCTCGGATGGTTATCCAATTTAATTCGCGAAAATCTAAGCAAGGACGCAGGCCCCCATCTTTCTTTTTAACGAAGAAAAACCCTGCAGGTTTTACGGGTGAAGAAGAGGGCCTGATGTGTCCCTTAGCCAAGCTCTCGGAGATATAATCTTTCATGGCTTGTCTCTCTGGACCCAAAAGATTATATAACCTGGTCTTGGGTAATTTTGCGCCGGGAATAAGGTTAACCGGGCAATCATAAGGACGATGAGGTGGTAACTTCTGACAACCCTTTTCAGAAAAAACATCCTCAAAATCCGAAATAAATGTAGGTATGGTAGTTATGGAGGCAACTAAGCAATTGCTATTTAAGCAATTTTCTCTGCACTGCTCACTCCACTCCAATATCTCCCTGGCCTGCCAATCCACTACTGGATTGTGCGCTACCAACCAGGGAAGACCCAGCACCACCGGAGTGGGAAGCCCCTCCAGAACATAACCTGAAAGCATCTCGTTATGGTGGTCCCCTACCCGAAGGTGTATATTATGAACAATGTGGGTGAGGTTTCTCTGAGACAGGGGAGCAGAATCAATAGCAAATATGGGAATGGGTCTCTGTAACGTACAGAGAGACAAACCCAAAGTGCGGGCAAAATGGGCATCTATCAAATTTACCCCTGCTCCACTGTCTAAAAAGAAAGAAATAGTCTCCGTCTTATCACCAAAAACAATAACCGCTGGCAACACAAATTGCGATGTACGTATGGAGGAGACGTATACCCCCCGGCTGACATCCTCCACACAGCTTGGGGTTAGTAGTTTTTCCGACGGTCTTTTGTTTCTGAGGAAAGAAGGACAGACATTAATGAAATGACCCCTCTCCCCACAAAAAAAAACAAAAACACGCCTACGGCGAGCCTCAGGAGGACGGACCTGACGAGTAGTTCCTCCTAGCTGCATAGGCTCGTCTAAGTCCGTACAGACTAACTGCTGCTTGAGAGGAGTTACCAATTTCTCCGGTTCTTTCAACCTGTCCCTAAGGCATCTCTCTATACGGATAGAAAGGGACATAACCGCATCAAGGGAAAAGGGGGTCTCATATAATGCAAGCGCATCCTTAACCCTTTCTGATAACCCAGAGCAGAACTGACTCCTGAGAGCCGGGTCGTTTCCATTGGGTATCCGTAGCCCACCTACGGAATTCAGAGCAATACTCCTCTACCGGCCGTTCTCCTTGTAAGAGTCTCCGTAATCTTGATTCAGCCAGTGCTACTCGGTCAGGGTCGTCATATATGAGACCCAAGGCCCCGAAAAACTCATCCACTGACCAAAGAGCCTGGGAATCAGTAGGTAAAGAGAACGCCCAGGACTGCGGGTCCCCCTGCAGCAGGGAAATAACAAACCCCACCCACTGATCTTCATTACCAGAAGAGTGAGGGCGCAGTTTAAAATATAACTTACAGGCCTCACGGAATGCCAAAAACTTGTCCCTTCCCCCAGAAAATCTGTCAGGGAGAGGGACCTTGGGTTCCGCAACAACCTGGTTACCAGTAGCAACCGCTGGGCTTGCGGTCAGTTGTAATTGCTGCTGTTGCTGGAGGACCGACGCCTTCAATCCTACCACCTCCAAAGACAGGCCATGAAATTGTTTGGACAGAGCAGCAATTTGATCCATACTGGATTCTAAGTAGGTAAAAAAAAAATATATAAATATATATATATATTTTTTTTTTACCTACACAAAATAAGGGCCAGAGATAATGTAATGACCGGTGTCACGCACAGGGAGGAAAACAGGGAAAGCCCCGCCTAAGGGAGAGGGAAAGGTGGTGACCCCTAACTCACCTTGCGGCTGGCACCTGACTGCCCTGACGTCCCTAGACGGGTTCCTCACCCGTGCGGCGATCACGTGCCTAAACCCTGGCTTTCCCTGAAATGAGCCCTAGATAGTGAACGGGCCGGTGGGATCGCTAGTCCTCACCACTGCACTAAGAGGGAAACACCAGGGAGACGACAGACAAACACAGACAAACACAAACACCCAGGTGGACGACAACAACTGTCCACAAAGGTCCAACAGGGATCCGGAGGGTAGCGTTCTGAATCAACAGTCAGAGAACGCAGCAACACAGCTCCAGTGGGTCAGGATAGATGTCCAGGCAGGAAGCTCTATCTCTGGCAACCAGAGAAGTGTGAGAGAGGAATATAAGGAGGTTTGGGAGTGCTGGACAAGGAACAGCTGAGGAGAAGGAGCTACGGATCCCTGAGTGAGCCAAAAGGGTTTGCAAAGCAAACCCAGAAAGCTACCATAAGGAAAACAGCCCTATCTTAAATAGAGCGTGCAGCCAACCGCTGCGACTTCCTGACCCCGGGTATAACGGAGTCAGGCGTGGTTCTCGATACCCTCGTGACACCTGCCTTTTGCCAGATGAATGCGACGACGACACGGTGGAAGGTGGAGTGGAGGACAAATGGGAGGAGAGAGGAGAAGGAAAAGAGGCAGGACTTGGAGCGCCAGGAGTGTGGCTTTCTGGGTTCTGATGGTGCTGCTCCCACTGGGATTGGTGATGGGAGGCCAGGTCCTTTCTTAAGACAATCATCCCTAGGTGAGTGTTGGGCTTACTGCTACTTATGCGTTGACAGCCAAGGCTGCAGATGGCAACACTATTGTCAGCAGCTGACACGTTAAAAAAAAGCCCACACTGCGGAGCCATGTGCCGGTGTCCTGGGAGCACCAGATGTGACTGTGCATGGTGGATGGCTCGCTCCAGATACATTTGCAGTCTACTTTTTGCCTCCTGTGCACTGCGAGTTCTGCCTGTTTCTCCTCCTTCTACCCCCTATCTGCTACTCTGTCTCTCCCTCTGAACTCCCCTTCTCTTCCTCTCTGGTGGGCACCCACGTGACATCCATCGACACGTCATCATCGTCACCTTCACCACCACTGACATTAGAGATCTCGGAGTAGGCAGCAACAGTGGGGACCTCTGTCCTTAGGCTGATCTGGGAACTGTCGTCAGACCGCTGGGTGGTGACCGTTGCTACCTCCTCTTCCTGATCCAATGCCAAGATAGGCTGCGCATTGGTAAGGTCTGGGAATTGGTAAATCAAACCACTTAATCAATATTTGCTGGAAGCCGGTGTATCGCAAGCCTCAATCAAAAATTGTTGGAAGTTGTTATATCTAACCCCTTAATCAATATTTGGTGGAAGACGGTGATTTGCAGACCTCAATCAATATTTGGTGGAAGCCAGTATATCAATCCCCTCTATCAGTATTTTGAGGAAACAGGTATATAAAACCCCTTAATGAGTATTTGCTGGAAGCCGGTTTATCAAACCCCTTAATAAATATTTGGTGGAAGTCGGTGTATTGCATGCCTCAATCAAAATTTGGTGTAAGCCGGTATATCAATCCACTCTATCAGTATTTTTTGGAAACAGGAATATAGAACCCCTTAATGAGTATTTGCTGGAAGCTGGTTTATCAAACCCCTTAATAAATATTTGGTGGAAGTCGGTGTATCGCAGGCCTTAATCAATATAAGTTGGAAGCCGGTATATCAATCCCCTCTATCAGCATTTTGTTGCAACAGATATATAGAACCACTTAATGAGTATTTGCTGAAAGGTGGTATATCAAACTCCTTAAACAATATTTGGTGGAAGCCGGTGTATCCCAGGCCTCAATCAATATTTCGTGGAAGCTGGTATATCAATCCCCTCTATCAGTATTTTGTGGAAACAGGTAAAAAGAACCCCTTAATGAGTATTTGCTGGAAGCCGCTATATCAAACCCCTAAATCAATATTTGATGGAAGCCAGTATATCGCAGGCCTCAATAAATTTTCGGCAGAAGCCGGTATATCAATTCCCTTGTTCAATATTTTGTGAAAACAGTTATATAGAACCCCTTAATGAGTATTTGCTGGAAGCTGGTATATCAAACCCCTTAATTCATATTTGGTGGAAGACGGTGTATCGCAGGCCTCAATCAATATTTGGTGGAAGACGGTATATCAATCTCCTCTATCAGTATTTTGTAGAAACAGATATATAAGACTCCTTAATGAGTATTTGCTGGAAGTCAGTATGTCAAACCCCTTAATTAATATTTGGTGGAAGACGGTGTATCGCTAGCCTCAATCCATATTTGGTGGAAGCAGGTATATCAATCCCCTCTATCAGTATTTTGTGGAAATGGGTATCTTGAACACCTTAATGAGTATTTGCTGAAAGCTGGTATATCAAACCACATAATCAATATTTTGTGGAAGCCGGTGTATCAGAGGCCTCAATCAATATTTGCTGTAACCTGGTATATCAATCCCCTCTAGCAGTATTTTGTGGAAACAGGCATATAGAACCCCTTATTAAGTATTTACTGAAAGCTGGTAAATCAAACTAGTTAGTCAATATTTGGTGGAAGCCGGTGTATCGCAGGTCTCAATCAATATTTGGTGGAAGCTGGTATATCAATCCCCTCTATCAGTATTTTTTGGAAACAGGTATATAGAACCCCTTAATGAGTATTTACTGGACGCAGGTATATCAAACCCCTTAATCAAAATTTTGTGGAAGTCGGTGTATCACAGGCCTCAATCAATATTTGGTGGAACCTGTTATATTTATCCCCTCTATCAGTATTGTGTGGAAACAGTTACATAGAACCGCTTAATGGGTTTTTGCTGGAAGCTGGTAAACCAAACCCTTTAGTCAATATTTTGTGGAAGTCAGTGTATCACAGGCCTCAATCAATATTTAGTGGAAGCCGATATAGCAAGATCCTTTATCAGTATTTTGTGGAAACAGGTATATAGAACCCCTTAATGAGTATTTTCTTGAACCAGGTAAATCAGACCCCTTAATCAATATTTGGTGAATGCCGGTGTATCGCTGGCCTCAATCCATATTTGGTGGAAGCAGGTATATCATGCCTGTACAAGCGCAGTCCCGGCGACTGAGCCGGGTGTCAATTAGATTGCATAGAGGAGGGGTTAGTGCAGGGGAGTTACAGCCGGGAGTGAGGGAAGGGCTACCCCCTTGACTTCTATCATGACTTGTGGAGCTGGAGAAGAGTACTTGATAAGGCGATTTTTTCATGCATATACATGGCAGAAAAGCGGGACAAGACTGTATGATAAAACAATGAGGATGATCTATAAGGTACTTTTGATAGTTTATTAAGTGAAATGCAGGTGAAAGGTTCGCTTTAATAAATATTTGGTGGAAGTCGGTGTATCACAGGCCTCAATTAATATTAGTTGGAAGCCGGTATACCCTCTATAAGTATTTTGTTGCAACAGATATATAGAACTCCTTAATGAGTATTTGCTGAAAGGTGGTATATCAAACTCCTTAAACAATATTTAGTGGAAGCCGGTGTATCGCAGGCCTCAATCAATATTTCGTGGAAGCTGGTATATCAATTCCCTCTTTCAATATTTTGTGGAAACAGTTATATAGAACCCCTTAATTAGTATTTGCTGGAAGCTGGTATATCAAATCCCTTAATTAATATTTGGTGGAAGACGGTGTATCGCAGGCCTCAATCAATATTTGGTGGAAGCCGGTATATCAATCCCCTCTATCAGTATTTTGTGGAAACAGGTATATAGAACCCCTTAATAAGTATTTGCTGGAAGTCAGTAAATCAAGCCCCTTAATCAATAGTTGGTGGAAGCTGGTGTATCGCAGGCCTCAATCCATATTTGGTGGAAGCTGGTATATCAATCCCCTCGATTAGAGTTGAGCGAACACCTGGATGTTCGGGTTCGAGAAGTTCGGCCGAACATCCCGGAAATGTTCGGGTTCGGGATCCGAACCCGATCCGAACTTCGTCCCGAACCCGAACCCCATTGAAGTCAATGGGGACCCGAACTTTTCGGCACTAAAAAGGCTGTAAAACAGCCCAGGAAAGAGCTAGAGGGCTGCAAAAGGCAGCAACATGTAGGTAAATCCCCTGCAAACAAATGTGGATAGGGAAATGAATTAAAATAAAAATTAAATAAATAAAAATTAACCAAAATCAATTGGAGAGAGGTTCCATAGCAGAGAATCTGGCTTCCCGTCACCCACCACTGGAACAGTCCATTCTCAGATATTTAGGCCCCGGCACCCAGGCAGAGGAGAGAGGTCCCGTAACAGAGAATCTGTCTTCATGTCAGCAGAGAATTAGTCTGCATGTCATAGCAGAGAATGAGGCTTCACGTCAGCCACCACTGCAACAGTCCATTGGCATATATTTAGGCCCAGCACCCAGGCAGAGGAGGGAGGTCCCGTAACAGAGAATCTGTCTTCATGTCAGCAGAGAATTAGTCTGCATGTCATAGCAGAGAATTAGGCTTCACGTCAGCCACCACTGCAACAGTCCATTGGCATATATTTAGGCCCAGCACACACACAGGCAGAGGAGAGAGGTCCCGTAACAGAGAATCTGTCTTCATGTCAGCAGAGAATTAGTCTGCATGTCATAGCAGAGAATGAGGCTTCACGTCAGCCACCACTGCAACAGTCCATTGGCATATATTTAGGCCCAGCACACACACAGGCAGAGGAGAGAGGTCCCGTAACAGAGAATCTGGCTTCATGTCAGCAGAGAATCAGTCTGCATGTCATAGCAGAGAATGAGGCTTCACGTCAGCCACCACTGCAACAGTCCATTGGCATATATTTAGGCCCAGCACACACACAGGCAGAGGAGAGAGGTCCCGTAACAGAGGATCTGGCTTCATGTCAGCAGAGAATCAGTCTGCATGTCATAGCAGAGAATCAGGCTTCACGTCAGCCACCACTGCAACAGTCCATTGTCATAAATTTAGGCCCAGCACCCAGGCAGAGGAGAGAGGTCCCGTAACAGACAATCTGGCTTCATGTCAGCAGAGAATTAGTCTGCATGTCATAGCAGAGAATCAGGCTTCACGTCAGCCACCACTGCAACAGTCCATTGGCATATATTTAGGCCTAGCACACAGGCAGAGGAGAGAGGTCCCGTAACAGACAATCTGGCTTCATGTCAGCAGAGAATCAGTCTGCATGTCATAGCAGAGAATGAGGCTTCACGTCACCCACCACTGCAACAGTCCATTGGCATATATTTAGGCCTAGCACACAGGCAGAGCAGAGAGGTCCCGTAACAGACAATCTGGCTTCATGACAGCAGAGAATCAGTCTGCATGTCATAGCAGAGAATGAGGCTTCACGTCACCCACCACTGCAACAGTCCATTGGCATATATTTAGGCCTAGCACACAGGCAGAGCAGAGAGGTCCCGTAACAGACGATCTGGCTTCATGTCAGCAGAGAATCAGTCTGCATGTCATAGCAGAGAATGAGGCTTCACGTCAGCCACCACTGCAACAGTCCATTGGCATATATTTAGGCCCAGCACCCAGGCAGAGGAGGGAGGTCCCGTAACAGAGAATCTGTCTTCATGTCAGCAGAGAATTAGTCTGCATGTCATAGCAGAGAATGAGGCTTCACGTCAGCCACCACTGCAACAGTCCATTGGCATATATTTAGGCCCAGCACACACACAGGCAGAGGAGAGAGGTCCCGTAACAGAGGATCTGGCTTCATGTCAGCAGAGAATCAGTCTGCATGTCATAGCAGAGAATCAGGCTTCACGTCAGCCACCACTGAAACAGTCCATTGTCATAAATTTAGGCCCAGCACCCAGGCAGAGGAGAGAGGTCCCGTAACAGAGAATCTGGCTTCATGTCAGCAGAGAATCAGTCTTCATATCATAGCAGAGAATCAGGCTTCACGTCACCCACCACTGTAAGAGTCAATTTTCATAAATTTAGGCCCAGAACCCAGGCAGAGGAGAAAGGTCCCGTAACAGACAATCTGGCTTCATGTCAGCAGAGAATCAGTCTTCATATCATAGCAGAGAATCAGGCTTCACGTCACCCACCACTCTAAGAGTCAATTTTCATAAATTTAGGCCCAGAACCCAGGCAGAGGAGAAAGGTCCCGTAACAGACAATCTGGCTTCATGTCAGCAGAGAATCAGTCTTCATATCATAGCAGAGAATCAGGCTTCACGTCACCCACCACTGTAAGAGTCAATTTTCATAAATTTAGGCCCAGAACCCAGGCAGAGGAGAAAGGTCCCGTAACAGACAATCTGGCTTCATGTCAGCAGAGAATCAGTCTTCATATCATAGCAGAGAATCAGGCTTCACGTCACCCACCACTGTAAGAGTCAATTTTCATAAATTTAGGCCCAGAACCCAGGCAGAGGAGAAAGGTCCCGTAACAGACAATCTGGCTTCATGTCAGCAGAGAATCAGTCTTCATATCATAGCAGAGAATCAGGCTTCACGTCACCCACCACTGCAACAGTCCATTGGCATATATTTAGGCCTAGCACACAGGCAGAGCAGAGAGGTCCCGTAACAGACAATCTGGCTTCATGACAGCAGAGAATCAGTCTGCATGTCATAGCAGAGAATCAGGCTTCACGTCAGCCACCACTGCAACAGTCCATTGTCATAAATTTAGGCCCAGCACCCAGGCAGAGGAGAGAGGTCCCGTAACAGACAATCTGGCTTCATGTCAGCAGAGAATTAGTCTGCATGTCATAGCAGAGAATCAGGCTTCATGTCAGCCACCACTGCAACAGTCCATTGGCATATATTTAGGCCTAGCACACAGGCAGAGGAGAGGTTCATTCAACTTTGGGTAGCATCGCAATATAATGGTAAAATGAAAATAAAAATAGGATTGAATGAGGAAGTGCCCTGGAGTCCAATAATATATGGTTATGGGGAGGTAGTTAATGTCTAATCTGGACAAGGGACGGACAGGTCCTGTGGGATCCATGCCTGGTTCATTTTTATGAACGTCAGCTTGTCCACATTGGCTGTAGACAGGCGGCTGCGTTTGTCTGTAATGACGCCCCCTGCCGTGCTGAATACACGTTCAGACAAAACGCTGGCTGCCGGGCAGGCCAGCACCTCCAAGGCATAAAAGGCTAGCTCTGGCCACGTGGACAATTTAGAGACCCAGAAGTTGAATGGGGCCGAACCATCAGTCAGTACGTGGAGGGGTGTGCACACGTACTGTTCCACCATGTTAGTGAAATGTTGCCTCCTGCTAACACGTTGCGTATCAGGTGGTGGTGCAGTTAGCTGTGGCGTGTTGACAAAAGTTTTCCACATCTCTGCCATGCTAACCCTGCCCTCAGAGGAGCTGGCCGTGACACAGCTGCCTTGGCGACCTCTTGCTCCTCCTCTGCCTTGGCCTTGGGCTTCCACTTGTTCCCCTGTGACATTTGGGAATGCTCTCAGTAGCGCGTCTACCAACGTGCGCTTGTACTCGCGCATCTTCCTATCACGCTCCAGTGCAGGAAGTAAGGTGGGCACATTGTCTTTGTAGCGTGGATCCAGCAGGGTGGCAACCCAGTAGTCCGCACAGGTTAAAATGTGGGCAACTCTGCTGTCGTTGCGCAGGCACTGCAGCATGTAGTCGCTCATGTGTGCCAGGCTGCCCAGGGATAAGGACAAGCTGTCCTCTGTGGGAGGCGTATCGTCATCGTCCTGCCTTTCCCCCCAGCCACGCACCAGTGATGGACCCGAGCTGCGTTGGGTGCCACCCCGCTGTGACCATGCTTCATCCTCATCCTCCTCCACCTCCTCCTCATCCTCGTCCTCCTCGTCCTCCAGTAGTGGGCCCTGGCTGGCCACATTTGTACCTGGCCTCTGCTGTTGCCAAAAACCTCCCTCTGAGTCACTTCGAAGAGACTGGCCTGAAAGTGCTAAAAATGACCCCTCTTCCTCCTCCTCCTCCTCCTCCTCCTGGGCCACCTCCTCTTCCATCATCGCCCTAAGTGTTTTCTCAAGGAGACATAGAAGTGGTATTGTAACGCTGATAACGGTGTCATCGCCACTGGCCATGTTGGTGGAGTACTCGAAACAGCGCAACAGGGCACACAGGTCTCGCATGGAGGCCCAGTCATTGGTGGTGAAGTGGTGCTGTTCTGTAGTGCGACTGACCCGTGCGTGCTGCAGCTGAAACTCCACTATGGCCTGCTGCTGCTCGCACAGTCTGTCCAGCATGTGCAAGGTGGAGTTCCACCTGGTGGGCACGTCGCATATGAGGCGGTGAGCGGGAAGGCCGAAGTTACGCTGTAGCGCAGACAGGCGAGCAGCAGCAGGATGTGAACGCCGGAAGCGCGAACAGACGGCCCGCACTTTATGCAGCAGCTCTGACATGTCGGGGTAGTTGTGAATGAACTTCTGCACCACCAAATTCAGCACATGCGCCAAGCAAGGGATGTGCGTCAAATTGGCTAGTCCCAGAGCTGCAACGAGATTTCGCCCATTATCACACACCACCAGGCCGGGCTTGAGGCTCACCGGCAGCAACCACTCGTCGGTCTGTTGTTCTATACCCCGCCACAACTCCTGTGCGGTGTGGGGCCTGTCCCCCAAACATATGAGTTTCAGAATGGCCTGCTGACGTTTACCCCGGGCTGTGCTGAAGTTGGTGGTGAAGGTGTGTGGCTGACTGGATGAGCAGGTGGAAGAAGAGGAGGAGGAAGCCGAGAAGGAGGAGGTGGCAACAGGAGGCAAAGAATGTTGCCCTGCGATCCTTGGCGGCGGAAGGACGTGCGCCAAACAGCTCTCCGCCTGGGGCCCAGCTGCCACTACATTTACCCAGTGTGCAGTTAGGGAGATATAGCGTCCCTGGCCGTGCTTACTGGTCCACGTATCTGTGGTTAGGTGGACCTTGCCACAGATGGCGTTGCGCAGTGCACACTTGATTTTATCGGATACTTGGTTGTGCAGGGAAGGCACGGCTCTCTTGGAGAAGTAGTGCCGGCTGGGAACAACATACTGTGGGACAGCAAGCGACATGAGCTGTTTGAAGCTGTCTGTGTCCACCAGCCTAAATGACAGCATTTCATAGGCCAGTAGTTTAGAAATGCTGGCATTCAGGGCCAGGGATCGAGGGTGGCTAGGTGGGAATTTACGCTTTCTATCAAATGTTTGTGAGATGGAGAGCTGAACGCTGGCGTGTGACATGGTTGAGACGCTTGGTGACGGAGGTGGTGGTGGTGGTGTTGGTGGTACATCCCCTGTTTGCTGGGCGGCAGGTGCCAACGTTCCTCCAGAGGCGGAGGAAGAGGCCGAGGTGGCAGCAGCAGAATAGGCCGAGGCGGCAGCAGCAGAAGAGGTAGCAGGGGGAGCCTGAGTGACTTCCTTGGTTTTAAGGTGTTTACTCCACTGCAGTTCATGCTTTGCATGCAGGTGCCTGGTCATGCAGGTTGTGCTCAGGTTCAGAACGTTAATGCCTCGCTTCAGGCTCTGATGGCACAGCGTGCAAACCACTCGGGTCTTGTCGTCAGCACATTGTTTGAAGAAGTGCCATGCCAGGGAACTCCTTGAAGCTGCCTTTGGGGTGCTCGGTCCCAGATGGCGGCGGTCAGTAGCAGGCGGAGTCTCTTGGCGGCGGGTGTTCTGCTTTTGCCCACTGCTCCCTCTTTTGCTACGCTGTTGGCTCGGTCTCACCACTGCCTCTTCCTCCGAACTGTGAAAGTCAGTGGCACGACCTTCATTCCATGTGGGGTCTAGGACCTCATCGTCCCCTGCATCGTCTTCCACCCAGTCTTGATCCCTGACCTCCTGTTCAGTCTGCACACTGCAGAAAGACGCAGCAGTTGGCACCTGTGTTTCGTCATCATCAGAGACATGCTGAGGTGGTATTCCCATGTCCTCATCATCAGGAAACATAAGTGGTTGTGCGTCAGTGCATTCTATGTCTTTCACCGCTGGGGAAGGGCTAGGTGGATGCCCTTGGGAAACCCTGCCAGCGGAGTCTTCAAACAGCATAAGAGACTGCTGCATAACTTGAGGCTGAGACAGTTTCCCTGGTATGCATGGGGGTGATGTGACAGACTGATGGGGTTGGTTTTCAGGCGCCATCTGTGCGCTTTCTGCAGAAGACTGGGTGGGAGATAATGTGAACGTGCTGGATCCACTGTCGGCCACCCAATTGACTAATGCCTGTACCTGCTCAGGCCTTACCATCCTTAGAACGGCATTGGGCCCCACCATATATCGCTGTAAATTCTGGCGGCTACTGGGACCTGAGGTAGTTGGTACACTAGGACGTGTGGATGTGGCAGAACGGCCACGTCCTCTCCCAGCACCAGAGGGTCCACTAACACCACCACGACCATGTCCACGTCCGCGTCCCTTACTAGATGTTTTTCTCATTGTTATGGTTCACCACAACAACAAATATATTATTTGGCCCAATGTATTGTATTCAAATTCAGCGGGATATAAATTTGAGGCCTAGTATTTAGGCGCTGGGTGACCGGTATGGATTTAGTGACAGAATTAGACTTGGAAATGCACAGAAGCGTGTGTGTGAAGTTATTCTGAATGACCCTATGTGCACCTTCAATATGATCTACCCTTTTAGGGATAGATTTCAAATAGCTCTGATATAGCAGAAACGACTAAATTATGAAATTGCTAAATTGGGAATTGTATTTCAACCCAGAACAAAAAATGTGCTTTGACGGACACTAAATAACTTTCCCAGCCACAACAGGACAGCGGTAACGAGAGATTTAGCGGGATATAAATTTGAGGCCTAGTATTTAGGCGCTGGGTGACAGGTATGGGTTTAGTGACAGAATTAGATTTGGAAATGCACAGTAGCGGGTGTGTGAAGTTATTCTGAATGACCCTATGTGCACCTTGAATATTATATACCCTTTTAGGGATAGATTTCAAATAGCTCTGATATAGCAGAAACCACTAAATTATGAAATTGCTAAATTGGGAATTGTATTTCAACCCAGAACAAGAAATGTGCTTGAACGGACACTAAATAACTCGCCCAGCTACAGCACTAGGGACAGATTTAGCGGGATATAAATTTGAGGCCTAGTATTTAGGCGCTGGGTGACAGGTATGGGTTTAGTGACAGAATTAGACTTGGAAATACACAGTAGCGGGTGTGTGTGAAGTTATTCTGAATGACCCAATGTGCACCTTGAATATTATATACCCTTTTAGGGATAGATTTCAAATAGCTCTGATATAGCAGAAACCACTAAATTATGAAATTGCTAAATTGGGAATTGTATTTCAACCCAGAACAAGAAATGTGCTTGAACGGACACTAAATAACTCGCCCAGCTACAGCACTAGGGACAGATTTAGCGGGATATAAATTTGAGGCCTAGTATTTAGGCGCTGGGTGACAGGTATGGGTTTAGTGACAGAATTAGACTTGGAAATACACAGTAGCGGGTGTGTGTGAAGTTATTCTGAATGACCCAATGTGCACCTTGAATATTATATACCCTTTTAGGGATAGATTTCAAATAGCTCTGATATAGCAGAAACCACTAAATTATGAAATTGCTAAATTGGGAATTGTATTTCAACCCAGAACAAGAAATGTGCTTGAACGGACACTAAATAACTCGCCCAGCTACAGCACTAGGGACAGATTTAGCGGGATATAAATTTGAGGCCTAGTATTTAGGCGCTGGGTGACAGGTATGGGTTTAGTGACAGAATTAGACTTGGAAATACACAGTAGCGGGTGTGTGTGAAGTTATTCTGAATGACCCAATGTGCACCTTGAATATTATATACCCTTTTAGGGATAGATTTCAAATAGCTCTGATATAGCAGAAACCACTAAATTATGAAATTGCTAAATTGGGAATTGTATTTCAACCCAGAACAAGAAATGTGCTTGAACGGACACTAAATAACTCGCCCAGCTACAGCACTAAGGACAGATTTAGCGGGATATAAATTTGAGGCCTAGTATTTAGGCGCTGGGTGACAGGTATGGGTTTAGTGCCAGAATTAGACTTGGAAATACACAGTAGCGGGTGTGTGTGAAGTTATTCTGAATGACCCAATGTGCACCTTGAATATTATATACCCTTTTAGGGATAGATTTCAAATAGCTCTGATATAGCAGAAACCACTAAATTATGAAATTGCTAAATTGGGAATTGTATTTCAACCCAGAACAAGAAATGTGCTTGAACTGACACTAAATAACTCGCCCAGCTACAGCACTAGGGACAGATTTAGCTGGATATAAATTTGAGGCCTAGTATTTAGGCGCTGGGTGACCGGTATGGATTTAGTGACAGAATTAGACTGGGATATGGCCAAAAAATAAACAGACTATTGCTGGTTAAATGCACTTGGTGTGACAGCTTCACCCTGATGTAGGCTTTAGCCAAAAAACAACCACACCATTGAGGGTTAAATGCACTTGGTGACAGGCGCAGCTTGCCCCTGATTTAGTATATGGCCAAAAAATGAACAGACTATTGCTGGTTAAATGCACTTGGTGTGACAGCTTCACCCTGATGTAGGCTTTAGCCAAAAAACAACCACACCATTGAGGGTTAAATGCACTTGGTGACAGGCGCAGCTTGCCCCTGATTTAGTATATGGCCAAAAAATGAACAGACTATTGCTGGTTAAATGCACTTGGTGTGACAGCTTCACCCTGATGTAGGCTTTAGCCAAAAAACAACCACACCATTGAGGGTTAAATGCACTTGGTCGCAGCTTGTGCTGGCGCACCACAAGACACAAAATGGCCGCCGATCACCCCAGAAAAATGTGACTGACAAACGGTCTGTGCAGCCTAAAAACAGTGAGCAATTGAGGATCAGCAGCTCAATGATCCACAGCTGCAGATCGATCAGTTAATCAAGTCCTTTGGAGGAGTTAATCTGCCTAATCTCGCCCTACTGTCGCAGCCGCAACCTCTCCCTACGCTAATCAGAGCAGAGTGACGGGCGGCGCTATGTGACTCCAGCTTAAATAGAGGCTGGGTCACATGGTGCTCTGGCCAATCACAGCCATGCCAATAGTAGGCATGGCTGTGATGGCCTCTTGGGGCAAGTAGTATGACGCTTGTTGATTGGCTGCTTTGCAGCCTTTCAAAAAGCGCCAAGAAAGCGTCACAAAAGCGCGAAGAAAGCGACGAACACCGAACCCGAACCCGGACTTTTACGAAAATGTCCGGGTTCGGGTCCGTGTCACGGACACCCCAAAATTCGGTACGAACCCGAACTATACAGTTCGAGTTCGCTCATCCCTACCCTCGATCAGTATTTTGTGGAAACAGGTATATAGAACCCCTTAATGAGTATTTGCTGGAACCTGGTAAATAAAACCCCTAAATCAATATTTTGTGGAAGCTGGTTTAACACAGGCCTCAATCAATATTTGGTGGAATTCGGTATATCAATCCCCTCTATCAGTATTTTGTGTAAACAGCTATATAGAACCCCTTAATGAGTATTTGCTGAAAGCTGGTTTATCAAACCCCTTAATCAATATTTGGTGGAAGCTGGTATATCGTAGGCCTCAATCAATATTTGGTGGAAACCGGTATATCTATCCCCTCTATCAGTATTTTGTGGAAATGGGCATATAGAACCCCTTAATGAGTATTTGCTGGAAGCTGGTGTATCAAACCCCTTAATCGATATTTGGTGGAAACCGGTCTATCGCAGTCCTCAATCAATGTTTTTTGGAATCTGGTGTATCACACTTCTCAATCAATATTTTGTGGAAGCTGGTGTATCACACCCCTCAATCAGTATTTTGTGGAAGCAGGTTTATTAAAACCCTTGATCAGTATTTTGTGGAAGCAGGTAATCAGTATTTTGTGGAAGCAGGTATATCGCACCCCTTAATCCCCCTTAACATTTTTTAGGGAGCAGCAGGTATTTCAGAACAGTTGCAATTAGTTATTACGTTACCGTTTGTCCTTTTATCTAGCTTGGGTATCTCAGCAGAACCGCACACAACTGCTGCACAATACAAATGCACTATAATATACTTTCTATGTTAGAAGGTATAGTATAGGTATATCACACCCCTCAATCAGTTTTTTTAGGGGGCAACAGGTATATCACGACAGTTGCAAAAAGTTACTTCAAATAGCATTTCTGCACAATACAAATGCACTATAATACACTTTCTATGTTATAAGGTATATTTTAGGTATATCACACCTCTCACTCAGTATTTTTTTTGGGGGCAACAAGTATATCACACCAGTCTCAATGAGTTATTCCAATAGCTATTGTCCCTCTATCTAGCTGCAGTATCGCAGCAGAACCGCACACAACTGCTGCATAATACAAATGCACTATAATATACTTTCTATGTTAGTAATTATATTATAAGTATATCACACCCCTCAGTATGTCACACCTATCGATAGCACACCTATACCAGTCCTTAAATGGACTTTTGTGGCCCTATTAGCTAGAGTTTGGTGTCCCTAACAGTCTGTCCCTGCTTCACACAGCAACCTCTCCCTACATTGGCAAAAAACTGAATGTAAAATGGGTGCCAGATCGGGTTTATTTATAGGGTAGGGGGTGTGTCCATGTGCTGAAACATCTTAATTGGCTGTCCTGTCCCACCTGATGGATGCGTCATCGGTCAAAGTTCGGCCTTATGCAAAAAAATATGGAGCCTGCGAATATCGCCATATGTTTGCATGTTCGGCAAATCGCGAATGAGCAAAGTTAAATAAATGGCGGGCGAGCCGCAAGGCCATCTCTAAAAATATGCGCACTACACTGTTGCATTTATTTGTGAAAGAGTTTAGTGTCCTATTTCAGTACAAAAAGGAAAAATATGTACGCATTTTACTTCTGCAGTTATATGTGGTGAAAGCTTTCAGTTTCCTATTTCAGTACAAAAAGGAAAAAATATACGCACTTCACTGTTGCATTCATTTGTTAAAGAGTTTAGTGCCCTATTTCAGTACAAAAAGGAAAACATTTACACACTTCACTGGTGCATTAATTTCTGCTAAAGCGTTTACTGGCCTATTTCAGTACAAAAAGAAAAATATATTCTCAGTTCCCTACTGCAGTTATATGCGTTAAAAGCATTTATTGTCCTATTTCAGTACAGAAAGATAAATATATACGCACTTCACTGGTGCAATTTTTTCTGCTAAAATCTTTAAATGGCCTATTCCTGTACAAAAAGAAAAATATATTCTCAGTTCACTTCTGCAGTTATATGTGTTGAAAACGTTTACTGTCCAATTTCAGTACAGAAAGAAAAACATATACATAGTTCACTGGAGCATTTATTTCTGCTAAAAGCATTTACTAGCCTATTTCAGTACAAAAAGAAAAATATATACTTACTTAACTTCTGCAGTTATATGTGTTGAAAGAGTTTACTGGCCTATTTCAGTAGAGAAAAAAACATATACGCACTTCACTGGTACAGTTATTTGTGGTAAAAGCATTTACTGGCCTATTTCAGTACAGAAAGAAAAAAATATACACACTTCACTGGTGCAGTTATTTGTTGCAAAAGCGTTTAGTGGCCTATTTTTAGTACAGAAACAAAAATGAACGCACTTCACTGGTGCATTTATTTCTGCTGAAAGCATTTACTAGCATTTATTTTAGTACAAAAAAATATATTCTCAATTCACTTCTGTAGTTATATGTGTTAAAAGCGTTTACTGGCCTATTTCAGAAAAGAAAGAAAAACATATACGCACTTCACCAGGGCAGCTATTTGTGGTAAAAGCATTTACTGGCCTACTTCAGTACAGTAAGAAAAACATATGCGCACTTCACTGGTGCAGTTTGTTGCAAAAGTGTTTAGTGGCCTATTTCAGTACAGAAAGAAAAATATACACACTTCACTGGTGCATTTATTTCTGAAAAAATTTCTGCTAAAAGCGCAAAAAATGAACCCCTACCTAAGCCAATCGCCCAAAAAATATAAAAACTATGGCTCAGAATATGAAATGATATATGTTTAAAAAATGCTGGTATTGCATAAAACTTAAGTAAATAAAAAAAAGTACACATATTAGGTATCGCTGCATCCGTAAGAACCTTCTCTATAAAAATATCACATGACCTAACTCCTCAGGTGAACACCGTAAAAAATTTAAATAAAACGGTGTAAAAAAAGCCTTTTTTTGTCACCTTACATCACAAAAAGAGTAATAGCAAGCGATCAAAAAGTCATACGCACCCAAAAATAGTGTCAATCAAACAGTCATCTCATTCCACAAAAATCATACCCTACCCAAGATAATCGCCCAAAAACTGAAAAACTATGGCTCTCAGACTATGGAGACACTAAACATAATTTTTTTTGTTTCAAAAATGAAATCATTGTGTAAAACTTACATAAATAAGAAAGGTAGACTTATTAGGTATTGCCGCATCCGTAATAACCTGCTCTATAAAAATATCAGATGACCTCACCCCTCAGGTAAATACCGTAAAAAAATAAAAAACGGTGTAAAAAAAGCCATTTTTTGTAACCTTACATCACAAAAAGTGTAATAGCAAGCGATCAAAAAGTCATACGCACCCCAAAATAGTGCCAATCAAACCGACATCTCATCCCGCAAAAATCATATCCTACCCAAGATAATCGCCCAAAAACTGAAAAAACAATGGCTCTCAGACTATGGAGACACTAAAACATGATTTTTGTTTAAAAAATAAAATCATTGTGTAAAACTTACATAAATAAATAAAAAGTGGACATAGTAGGTATCGCCGCATCCGTAATAATCTGCTCTATAAAAATATCACATGACCTAACCCCTCAGGTGAATACCGTAAAAAAAAAAACTGTTTGCAGACCAAAACATTAATAATTTGACTCTAAAGATATAGTTGGCGATTGTATCATACAATTCACTGGTGGTACATTTCATCACATATTTTTCCTTTCCATGCACTCTAATATGACATATATGTTTTCAGTTGTTGCAACAATGTAATGATATGTCCCGCTTTAAATTTGCCTTTTAATGAGACTTCGGATTTGTTTATGCAATGTTCCACTTCATAGTGTTGCAATCTCCTTGGATGGACTAAATCAGGTACAGTTTATTATCAGGGTAGTGCACTTATCCCCAATTGATGCTTTGTCACCATAAGCTAGATGTCAACAACAGTAAGCATGGAAAAACCACAATAGGATGGAAAAAGCATTACAGTGAAAAAGGTACAGCGGTTACTTGGGTTCAACTTGTCAACACAATACACAACTAGAATCTCAAACCACCCGGCAAGTACCACAACCTCCGGGATATCAACAACAACCTGGTGAAAAACAAAAACTAGGGACACATGGCCCGGACACGTGTATCCAGAGGAGTGTGCCGGTGAACTTGTAGCAGTGCTGAGAATGAACGTGAAACAGAAAGGACTTCTACCGTATGGGGTATACTGTATGTCATATTAGAGTGCATGGAAAGGAAAAATATGTGATGAAATGTACCTCCAGTGAATTTTATGATACAATCGCCAACTATATCTTTGGGGTCAAATTATTAATGTTTTGGTCTGCGAACAGTATTGTCCAGTTACTGGCTGAAATCTATAGGCTGGAACAACTAGCCATAGATTCTTGTGACTAGTTTTGGAAAACATAGAAAACTTGTTTATTTTATTTCATGGTAAATTTTAGATATTATTTTATGTTGTTTCTGACCTTTAAAATAAATTTTCTATATTCATATTTAAGGAGTTGTTCCAATTAATCCAGATAGTGTACATCATACTGATTTATGCTATGTAACTTTTCTGTCTGTTTAAAAAGGCTAAATAAACAATATACAAAAAATAAATAATTACTAATGCTTTGAGATGTAAAAATTGACTATTGAAAATTGGCAAAGTAAATGTTTTACTTTCGAATCTGCTATGAAAGTACAGCTTTAAAATGCTACAATGTAACGTAGTTATGAAAGCTATAATTATAACAAGAAAATATTTCACATTCAATAACTTAAAAAATCGTGTTCAAGTACTTTCTTAGAATTTTTCTACAATATTCACGGCTTGTTTGCAGAAGCATGAAATGAATTCTTAATCTATGTCACAGTCATTAAAGTAAATGGTCAGACCCTACAAAAAATGACAGACTTCTTGGAATATGCTATTAAAATGGAGTAATATGATTTGTCTGAATGATTATGCCTTTTCTGTTCACACATTATAGTGCTAAAGGTGACTTAAGTTCTATAATCGGAGTGCCTTTAAAGATGCTGTAGTTCACATTGGGAGAATATTTAGCACTAACTAAGCAGAATACTATTTTCTTTATGTTAATGAATGCGTACAATGAAAAGTAGATCCAAGAAGAAAAAAATTACCTTTGTGGGATTTCCTCCGTGAAATAAAATGTAGGATTTTTTTTTTTCAATAAATTTCTCAAATGGTTTAACCTATCGATTAGATGTGCTCCCAGATATTCTGTTAGTACCTTGCCAATGAGGTGTACTAGCATGAGTTGTGTCTCCCATATGCCAATTCCTGCAGTACTGATACTGTAGAACAGGCATCCTCAAACTGCGGCCCTCCAGCTGTTGTAAAACTACAACTCCCACAATGCCCTGCTGTAGGCTGATACCTGTAGGCTGTTCAGGCATGCTGGGAGTTGTAGTTTTGCAACAGCTGGAGGGCCGCAGTTTGAGGATGCCTGCTGTAGAACATAGAGTCAGCAAGTAGGACTTAGAATAAGTAACATCAGAAGATGCAGAATCTGGAACCTTTCCTGTATGCAGCAAAGACGGCAAAACTGAAACATGGAATATGGAACAGAAAGAGTCAGTGTGGTACCCAGGCAAGGTATGCAACTGTGGCGTAGCAGAGTTTCTGACTGTGGAGTAAGAGAAGTAGAGCACAGGGGCACATACATAAACTGGAACGAGGAGCACACACACTAGATGTTGGAATGCAGACATGGGACCTGGTGCATAGACACAGAAGCCGGAGTGTAGCACAGTCACTGGAACTGGAGTCATCAGCAGAACATGATCTAGACGTCATCTGACAATACTAAACCGTGCAAAGTAATTAACACAAAAGAGGACAGTATACTGCTACAGATGGATCTGGATAAATTGGAGGCTTGGACAAAGAAGTGACAAATAAGGTTATGCACATCATGTCACCAGTACATACTAAATAGTAAAACACTGGCATAGAAAAGGAATTTTACTCGACGGCCATTGATAATGAAGACCCACTATACAGTGCGGTCTTCATTATTATATGAAAGGCAGCTGCAGGCTAAATGACAATTGTTTTTTCAGCGCAGCATAGCAGCAAATCTGCCCACAACATGGCCGCTCTGTGTGCCCATACCCTAAGGCAGAGTGGCCCGAGTATACCTGAGTTATAGTGATTTGTGGTGAATTAATTCGTAACAAATCAGATTTGTTGGCAAACTTCGGCGAAGCTGCTGAATGAAATTTTTCAAAACTTTGCTCTTCTATATTCTGTATATACCAGGACTGCACAGCATGAGTCCTCATGTCTTATATACGGTACTATGTATTGCTGTTATATACAAAATATATATGGGCACTGCACAAAATTACTTCTCATGTTCTGTATACTGGGTGTACGCCTCAGTACCTGCTTTTATTCTGCAGATATGGACACTGCACAGTACCACATCTTTTGTTCTGTATAACGGGTGTAATTCTCAGTATATTCTCTTATTCTGTATACAGGGGCGTAGCTAAATGCTCATGGGCCCTGGTGCAAGAGTTTAGCTTGGGCTCCCCCCTTCCCTCAGTGCTTTGTGGCAAGGGGCAGGGGTGCACCTAGCCTTTCTGCTGCCTGAGGTAAAAATGGAAACGGCACCTCCCCATTCCAAATTCTCAGTATAATCTAAGTATAAGTATAATCTATATGAGGGGCACGGGCATTGGGTGGCGGTCGTTATAGGGGTTGGATAACCCCTTTAAAGACATAGTTGGAAAACTTTACATACAGAGCTACAGAACATACAGTGTAATACATCGTCACATACCTCTAACATCCAGTGATGTGTCCTCTGGTGTAGATGTTCTCTTTCCTTATCTTCTCCATTCAGAACAGACCGCCATGATGATTTCTTTCCGCAGTGTCTTTCTGCAGAGTATATATAGCACTATATAGATGACTCCTATACACACGCCACACTATACAGAGGACATTCTATATACACACACCACACTATATAGAGGACACCCTATATACACACACACTAAACTATATAGATGACAACCAATATACTGACACCCAGTGCACTGTACAGAAAACACCATATACACATACCACAATATATATGACTCCCTATGCACACACACTTTATATGTAGAAGGTTCCTATACACACATCACACACTGTATAGATGACCTCTATACACACACATCACACACTGTATAGATGACCTCTATACACATACATCACACACTGCATAGATGACTTCTATACACACACATCACACACTGTGTAGATGACCCCTATACACACACATCACACACTGCATAGATGACTTCTATACACACACATCACACACTGTATAGATGACCTCAATACACACACATCACACACTGTATAGATGATCCCTATACACACACATCACACACTGCATAGATGACTTCTATACACACACATCACACACTGTATAGATGACCTCAATACACACACATCACACACTGTATAGATGATCCCTATACACACACACATCACACACTGTATAGATGACCTCTATACACATACATCACACACTGCATAGATGACTTCTATACACACACATCACACACTGTATAGATGACCCCAATACACACACATCACACACTGTATAGATGATCCCTATACACACAAATCACACACTGTATAGATAACCCCTATACACACAAATCACACACTGTATAGATAACCCCCTATACACACACACATCACACACTGTATAGATGACCTCTATACACATACATCACACACTGTATAGATAACCCCTATACACACACACATCACACACTGTATAGATGACCCCCTATACACACAAATCACACACTGTATAGATGACCCCTATACACACACACATCACACACTGTATAGATGACCCCCTATACACACACATCACACACTGTATAGATGACCCCTATACACACAAATCACACACTGTAAAGATAACCCCTATACACTCACACATCACACACTGTATAGATGACCCCTATACACACAAATCACACACTGTATAGATGACCCCAATACACACACATCACACACTGTATAGATGATCCCTATACACACAAATGACACACTGTATAGATGACCCCTATACACACAAATCACACACTGTATAGATGACCCCTATACACACAAATCACACACTGTATAGATGACCCCTATACACACATCACACACTGTATAGATGACCCCTATACACACACACATCACACACTGCATAGATGACTTCTATACACACACATCACACACTGTATAGATGACCCCTATACACACAAATCACACACTGTATAGATGACCCCTATACACACATCACACACTGTATAGATGACCTCTATACACACACATCACACACTGCATAGATGACTTCTATACACACACATCACACACTGTATAGATGACCCCTATACACACAAATCACACACTGTTCCGATGACGCCTATACACACAAATCACACACTGTATAGATGACCCTTATACACACATCACACACTGTATAGATGACCCCTATACACACAAATCACACACTGTATAGATGACCCCTATAGACACAAATCACACACTGTATAGATGACCCTTATGCACACATACATCTACTGTATAGATGACCTCTATACATATGGTTGCCAACCGGCCGGTATCTCACCGGCAAGGCCAGTATTTTGGTGGCCTTGCTGGTGCCAGTAATTTTTTTTCTAATTGTCAGTATTTTCCTACAAGGACTGCTACTAATGAGCGCTTTCATTGCGGAGCGCTCTCTAGTGTAGACTTTACTTTCCCTCCCCACACTTATGTTAATTAAAACAAAAAAACACTCACCTCCTCCATTTGCTAGCGCTGCTGACTGGAGGACAGGACCTGCAAGACGTCATCACACTGGAGCGCATTTATTATTATTTTTTGCAGAATCAGAGAAGGGGGAACTAATGGGAACATTCTTCTTCTTTAGGGAGCACTAATGGGGGCATTATTCTTACTGGGGGACAAATGTGAGGCATTATTCTTCCTGTGGGCACAAATGGGGGGAATTATTCTTCATGGGGGCACTAATGGGGGCATTATTCTTCCTGGGGGCACTAATAGGGGGATTATTTTTCATGGGACACTAATGGGAGCATTATTCTTCCTGGGGGCACTAATAGGGGCATCATTCTTCCTGGAGGCACTAATGGGGCATTATTCTTACTGGGGGCACTAATGGGGGCATTATTCTTCCTGGGGGCATTATTCTTCCTAGGTGCACTAATGAGGGCATTATTCTTCCTTGGGGCACTAAGGGGGGGGCATTATTCTTACTGGGAGGCACTAATGGGGCATTATTCTTACTGGGGGGCACTAATAGGGCAATTATTCTTTCTGGGGGCACAAATTGAGGCATTATTCTTCCTGGCGGCACTAATAGAGGCATTATGCTTCCTAGGAGCACTAATGGGGCATTATTCTTCCTGGGGGCACTAATGGGGGCATTATTCTTCCTAGAGGCATTAATGGAGGCATTATGCTTCCTGGGGGGGCACTAATGGAGGCATTATTCTTCCTGGGAGTACAAATGAAGTCATTATTTTTCCTGGGGGGCACTGATGGGGGCATTATTCTTCCTGGGGGCACAAATGGAGGCATTATTCTTTCTGTGGGCACAAAGGGGGGGCATTATTCTTATGGGGGCACTAATGGGGGCATTATTTTTACTGGAGCGCACTAACGGGTGCATTTTTCTTCCTGGCGGCACTAATGAGGGCATTATTCTTCCTGGGAGGCACTAATGGGGCATTATTCTTACTGGGGGGCACTAATGGGGCATTATTCTTACTGGGGGGGCATTAATGGGGGCAATATTCTTCCTGTGGGCACAAATGGGGCATTATGCTTCCTGTGGGCACTAATGGGGGCATTATTCTTCCTGGAGGCACTAATGGAGGCATTATGCTTCCTAGGGGGCACTAATGGGGCATTATTCTTCCTGGGGGCACTAATGGAGGCATTAGTCTTACTGGTGGGGACTAATCGTGGCATTATTCTTCCTGGGGGGCACTAATGGGGGCATTATTTTTACTGGGGGGCACTAATAGGGGAATTATTCTTCCTGGGAGCACAAATGGAGGCATTATTCTTCCTGGGGGCACAAATGTGTGGCATTATTCTTCCTAGGGGGCACAAATGGCGGGCATTATGCTTCCTGGGGCACTAATTGGGGCATTATTCTTCCTGGAGGCACTAATGGAGGCATTATGCTTCCTATGGTGCACTCATCAGGCATTATTCTTCCTGGAGGCACTAATTGAGGCGTTATGCTCCCTGGGGGGTACTAATGGAGGCATTATTTTTCCTGGCAGCACTAATGAGGGCATTATTCTTCCTGGGAGGCACTAATGGGGCATTATTCTTATTGGAGGGCATTAATGGGGGCATTATTCTTCCTGTGGGCACAAATGGGGCATTATGCTTCCTGGGGGCACTAATGGGGGAATTATTCTTCCTGGGGGGCACTAATGGATTCATTAGTCTTACTGGGGGGGACTAATGGGGGCATTATTGTTCCTGGGGGGCAATAATGGGGGCATTATTCTTTCTGAGGGGCACTAATGGGGGCATTATTTTTTTACTGGGGAGCACTAATAGGGGAATTATTTTTCCTGGTGGCATGAATGGAGGCATTATTCTTCCTAGGGGCACAAAAGGGGGGCATTATGCCTCCTGGGGCACTAATGGGGGCATATTCTTCCTGGAGGCACTAATGGAGGCATTATGCTTCCTGGGGTGCACTAATCGGGCATTAATCTTCCTGGTGAGCACTAATGGGGGCATTTTTCTTCCTGGAGGCACTAATTGAGGCTTTAATGCTCCCTGAGGGGGCACTAATGGAGGCATTATTCTTCCTGGGGGGCACTAATGGAGGCATTATTTTCCCAGGGGCACTGATGGGGGTATTATTCTTCCTGGGGGCACAAATGGAGGCATTATTCTTTCTGTGGGCACAAATGGGGGACATTATTCTTACGGAGGGCACTAATGGGGGCATTATTTTTACTGAAGCGCACTAATAGGTGCATTATTACTCCTAAGAACCAAAACTGGAGGCATTATTCTTTCTGGGGGCAGCGCTTCTGTTCCCCTCCTCCTGCAGGCTAGTGAGCGCTTCCAGTATGGAAGTGTTCACTAGTGTTCGCTTTATAAGATGTACTGTATCTTATAAAATGTAAAATAGGTAATTAGCAGAGCACTTCTGGCAAGGGGGGCCCTCTGGGTTAGGGGCCCGGTCACAACTGCGACCTCTGTGACCCCTATAGCTACGCCAATGTCTGTATATATGGACACTGCACAGCACCACTTCTCATGTTCTGTATATTGGTTGTAAGCCTCAGTATCTCTTCTCACTCTGTATATATGGACACTGCACAGTACCACTTAAACTGTCCTGTACATTGGGTGTAATTCTCAATATCTCTTCTTATTCTGTATATATGGACACTGCACAGTACCCCTTCTCTTGTCCTGTATATTGGGTGTAATTATCAGTATCTGTTCTTATTCTGTATACATTCAGGCCCATAAATATTGGGACATCGACACAACATTTTTGGCTCTATACACCACCACAATGGATTTGAAATGAAACGAACAAGATGTGCTTTACCTGCAGACTGTCAGCTTTAATTTGAGGGTATTTACATCCAAATCAGGTGAACGGTGTAGGAATTACAACAGTTTGTATATGTGCCTCCCACTTGTTAAGGAGCCAAAAGTAATGGGACAGAATAATAATCATAAATCAAACTTTCACTTTTTAATACTTGGTTGCAAATCCTTTGCAGTCAATTACAGCCTAAAGTCTGGAATGCATAGACGCTGGGTTTCATCCCTGGTGATGCTCTGCCAGGCCTCTACTGCAACTGTCTTCAGTTCCTGCTGAGGGCATTTTCCCTTCAGTTTTATCTTCAGCAAGTGAAATGCATGCTCAATCGGATTCAGGTCAGGTGATTGACTTGGCCATTGCATAACATTCCACTTCTTTCCCTTAAAAAACTCTGGTTGCTTTTGCAGTATGCTTTGGGTCATTGTCCATCTGCACTGTGAAGCGCCGTCCAATGAGTTCTTAAGCATTTGACTGAATATGAGCAGATAATATTGCCAAAAACACTTCAGAATTCATCCTGCTGCTTTTGTCAGCAGTCACATCATCAATTGATACAAGAGAACCAGTTCCATTGGCAGCCATACATGCCCATGCCATGACACTACCACTACCATGCTTCACTGATAAGGTGGTATGCTTAGGATCATGAGCAGTTCCTTTCCTTCTCCATACTCTTCTCTTCCCATCACCCTGGTACAAGTTGATCTTAGTCTCATCTGTCCATAGGATGTTGTTCCAGAACTGTGAAGGCTTTTTTAGATGTGGTTTGTCAAACTGTAATCTGGCCTTCCCGATTTTGAGGCTCATCAATGTTTACATCCTGTAGTGAACCCTCTATATTCACTCTGGTGAAGTCTTCTCTTGATTGTTGACTTTGACAGACATACACCTACCTCCTGGAGAGTGTTCTTGATTTGGCCAACTGTTGTGAAGATGTTTTCTTTTTTTTTAATTTAAACTTTTTATTAGTTTTCAATAAAGAACAAGGAGTAACAAGGTTACAGGTACAGGCACGCAGGCCAAGCAAGTACACAGAAAGAGTACAAGTGCATACAAGTACATGGCATTGTTAGACATGAATAGAGGTGATATCCAAATAGACCGGGATTTCGAGGGTAAGAGTAGCGGCCTATGGGTAAAAGACATGTTAAGAAAAAGGGGATGGTGGGTATATGGCCCACGTTAGACTGAACGCCACTAATCACTGTGAGGTGAACAAGTAGTGTGGAGGGGTATAAATAAGAGGCCCAAATTATAGTTGGAAGTGGCAACAGAATGGTGGTGTAGTAGTTTCTGTAGGGGAGTCAGAACGGATGTAGTTAATGGCCAGAAGAGACTTGTCCATAAGTCGGAGGTGATGGACTTGAGGGGATGACTCTATTGGGAGATCTATAAATCGACCATGGAAGCCACCTTTTGAGAAATGTAGTATGTGTGCGGGCTTCCCATGATGACATTTCTTCAAACCTGTGTAGTTGATCTACTTTAAGAACCAACCTATCTATGGAAGGAATCTGGGTTTGCAGCCAGTAGCATGGAAGAACAAGGGAGCGGCCAGTAGCAGTTGGGAGAAAACAAAAGGAAGTCGTGGAGGGTTCGTTCCCGAATATATTGATAGTAAGGCCAGTTGGGGAGAGGGTTGGATAGAGGTGTTGCATATGTTGTTTGCTACCGAGAATATTTCTGACCACCATTTGGATATTGAGGGGCATGACCACCAAACATGGATGAAGTCTCCCTTTTCCTGTAGGCACCTCCAACAAATGTTTGTGGCGGTGGGGGAATAAAGAGCTGTTTTATCGGGAGTACGGTACCATCTTGTGAGAATCTTGTATCCATTTTCTTGGATACGAACACAACGGGAAGTCTTATGAGGAGATTCAAGAAGTTTGGGTAGGGATGTGAAAGGGATAGTAATGTTAAGATCTGTTTCCCATTGTTTCACAAAGGCTGGTTTAGCCAACATAGGCGCTGAACGTAGCCTACTATAAATTTGCGATACTGGTTTCTTGGGGAAAAAGGAAAGGGAGATCACAGACTCAAGCCAAACAATAGGACGTTGGAGGGTACCTAAGTGAATGTGTTGGTTTAGGTAAGCTCTGAGATGGAGTAATGAAAACATGTCACAAGGGCTAGGGTTAAGGAGGCTTTTCATGTCTTCCATGCTAAGGGGTTTGCCAGCGGAGTCCAGTAATGATGAGATGGCTATGTTTGAGGATGACAGCCTACCAGAGGTAGTTGATCTCAGAGCTGGGGAGGCTGTTCCGAGAATATCCCTAACTGTGAGAAGTGGTGAGGGGAAGGGTATAGAGCAATGAGATGTAGAGAGCCACTTCCAAGCCTCAAGGGTGGCCTTGACAATAGGGTAGTGGGAAAGCGGATCAACTATTAAGTTTTGGTGTCCTAACAGGAGGGCTCTAGGAGGCTTCCCCAGAATCTCCAACTCCATTTCTACCACTGAGGAGTGCGCATTTGGATGTAGCCAAGCTACTGCACGAGCCAAAAAGATGGCTTTGCCATATAGTTCTGGGTTAGGCAAGCCAATACCCCCATCTTCCTTAGACCTAGTGAGAAGGGAGAAAGCAAGTCTGGCCTTCCTCCCGTTCCAGATAAATGCTCTAAACTTTTTATGAAAAGCTGTATAATATTGCTTCGGTACAGGGATTGGGAGGACCTGTTGCAGGTAAGTTAAGCGTGGGAGGAATAGGGAAGAAAGCAAATTTTTTCGGCCGAACCAGGACAAAGTAGGGTTGGATTGAGCTAGACTATCAATGGATTTGAAGATTGAGGCTCTAAGAGGAACATAATTGAGAGAGAATAAATCTTTTATATTGGAACTGAGTGTCACCCCTAAATAGGAGATGGTGGGAGAGGACCAATTAAAGGGCGAGTTTTCCTCGAGGCGCCGTTTAGTAGCAGAGCTGATACCTGAGCAAAGAACTAGGGACTTGCTGGCATTGATCTTGAAGTCAGAGACCTCGCTATAAAGGTTGAGATGTGACTGAATACAAGGGAGGGCGACTGAGGGGTTAACCGTCATCATCAACACATCATCTGCAAATGCAGCAAGTTTTTGTTCTCTGCCTCCCAAACACAGACCCTCAATTTTCCTGTCCAGCCTGATGGTAGACAATAGCGGTTCCAGGGCCAATATGAACAAGAGTGGAGACAGAGGGCATCCCTGCCTTGTCCCGTTCTCTATGGCAAAGGAGGGGGAGAGATTCCCATTAACCATGACTCGAGCAGATGCTTGATCATACATGGCGAAGGTAGCTTGAACAAAGGGATCAGGGAGGCCAAATCTGATCAAGGCATGTCGTAAATATAACCAGTTAACCCTGTCAAATGCCTTCTCGGCATCTGTGCTGAGAAGAAGCAGGGGAGAGGAATAGCGGTTGGCATGGCAAAGAGCATTAATCACTCTGGCAGTGTTATCCTTACCCTCCCGGTTGCAGATAAAGCCCACCTGATCCCCATGAACAATAGAGAAGAGCGGCTAGTCTGTTGGCCAGCATTTTGGCCAGGAGTTTGAGGTCTATGTTCAGGAGGGAGATAGGCCTGTAATTAGAGCACTGTTTGGGGTCTTTTCCCTCTTTAGGTATAAGCGAAATGTGAGCAGTTGTCATGTCTCTAGACAATGGGACCCCTTTAAGGGCAAGGTTACAAACCTCAAGAAGGTATGGTAAGAGGGTCTCTCTAAAGGTCTTATAGTACTGTACAGGCAGGCCATCTGGACCAGGGCTCTTACCTTTTGGCATTTGATTTAGAGCTTTATTAAGTTCTACTAGGGTAAAAGGAGCTTCAAGGAGCATTTTTTGTTCCAGCGTTATGGTGGGAACCTTGGAGGAGTTGAGGAAGGAAGATATAAGGGTGGTTTGAGTTTCAGGGGTAGCCTTAGAAGGAAGATTATAGAGGTTTTCATAAAAAGTTCGAAAGTGGTCGGCAATCTGGGTAGCCGAGAAAGTGGGCCTGCCCTCCGGGGAGTTAAGTTGGTGGATATAATTTGCAGCTCTTCTGTTTTTAATCCTGGACATTAAAAATTTAGTGGCCTTGTCGCCATGGGCGAAAAATTTATGTTGTGAGTTCAAATAGTATTTGGCCGACTTAGCCTGGAGGAGGGTCTTGAGCTCAGCTCTTGTTTTTGAAAGTTCCTGGAGAAGGGCATCTGAGGGGTTGCTTTTATGGTGGGCTTCAAGCTTGTGGATATTTTTTAAGGCGTGGTCTATGGCTTTTTCCCTCATCTTTTTTTGGTGAGAGCCAATGCTAATGAAGTGGCCCCTGATATAGGGTTTATGAGCGTCCCAGAGCGAATTAGCAGAAAGGTCGGGACTCTTGTTTATTGAAAAGTATTCCTTTATATGATTGGAGATCAGATCAATCGTGGGCTGATGTCCCAGTAAGGATTCATTCAACCTCCAATTGAAACATAAGGGTGTACTATTAGGGGCTAGGATAGAAAGAAAAATTGGGGCATGATCAGAGAGGTGCATGGAACCTATGGACGCCTGACTGCATAACTGAATATGTTCCTTTGATATAAAGAGATAATCCAGGCGGTGATAAGAACCATGTACCGGGGAAAAGAAAGAATAATCTAGGGTGTTAGGATGGAATAGTCTCCAAGCATCAACTAGGTGGAGGTTCCAGAGACTATCTCAGAGATTTTTAAGGGAACTAGGGGAGTGTTGGGACTTCTTAGCAGAAGTGTCTAGTGCTGGCTGTAAGGCTACATTCAGGTCTCCTCCCAGGACCACTATTCCCTCTTTGAAGGAGTCAATTATGGGGAGAATGTTTGAAAACCAGCTAAACTGATTGAGGTTAGGGGCATATAGGTTTACGAAAGTATAAGTGTGCTGGCCAATGGTGCCCTTCACTAGGATGTATCTCCCATCCGGATCCTGTAGGTGACAAGTGTATGAGAAGGGGGTCTTTCTTTGGAAACCAATGCTAACTCCACAGGATGCCGAGGAGCCTCCCCCGCAGTGGTACCACTGGGAGTAGTGGGAATATTGTAAGTTGGGGTAGCAGTTAAAACGGAAGTGCGTCTCCTGGAGGAACACCACATTAGCCCCGGCTTTCCTGAGTATAGAGAAAATTTGGCTGCGTTTTGAGGGCGATTGAAAGCCTTTGACATTATATGAGGCAATGTAAAGGTCAGCCATATTGTGCTATGTGGTTTGGGGTACCTCTTGAGCAATGATGATTCCTCCAGGAGAACGCGGCCCATTCCAAAAAAACATCAGGCAGGATCCGGATGCGAGGTAGAAAAGCAGTGAGCTTGTGGTAGTTTGACAGGCGTGACGAGTACCTTGAAAGTGGGGGGGAAAGGGTAACAAAACCATTAACTTTTAAAAGAACAAAAAGGTGAAAAACAAGCATACATGAGTACACTATTTGCATGAGGGGGTAGTAGGTCATGCGACCTGTATGGTGACCGTATAGCACCATAAATAAAGCTAGGGGGTAATGAGCAAAGGTACAGTGCAGTTATCTCAATCAAAATGCAGGGTAAAAAGGGGGGAGAGAGAGAGAAATAGCACAGGAAAGAAGGGATAATTGAGAGCATATTGAGGAGAGACAAAAAACAAAGGAAAATGGAAAAATATAAAGAGCAGATACGTTAGGCCCTTCATGTGTCACGGGAAAGGCTCCTGGGCGTGAGATGGTGTCCTTTTTTCTTGGATCTGGAAGATTTTGGAGTGCGCTGGAGTTCAAACGGCACGATCTTGGGGAGATCAGGTAGATCTCCAAGGTCTTGATAGAGATCCCAATTTTCGACTCGCAGGGCAGGAATGTCCAGTTCCTCCAGGATGGGCGCGATGTCTGCAAATGAGGTGATGTTGTATCGCTTGCCAGATATTGAAAACGAAAGTCCAAACGGGAAGGACCAGCAATAAAGCACCTTGTGAGACCTCAACCAATCCGTCAGGGGATTCAAGGCTCTCCGCTTCTTAAGGGTGGAAGGAGCAAGGTCTTGGTAAACTTCCAGCTTGGCATCTTCATATGACAAATCAGGCCTATTTCGTGCGGCATCCAGTATGGCCGCTTTAACTGGAAAGTTAAGGAACCTGCATATGACGTCACGTGGAGGTTCGGTCGGTTTGGGCTTGGGGCGTAATGCCCTATGCGCACGTTCGATAGTTATTTCCTGCAGGTTGTCAGGGCCCAGCAGAGAGCTGCAGATCGAGACGATGGTGGATGGGATGTCGCACGGCAAAATCGATTCTGGTAGGCCCCGAAATCTCAAATTGTTGCGGCGTCCCCTATTTTCCTGGTCTTCCAGGGAATCGTGCAGCTCATTTAAGTATTTTGCGCAGCGGTGGAGGGAAGTGGCAACCGCGGTGTGGTGATCAAGGGAAGCGGCCTGGTGCGATTCGAGTGATTCCACTCGATCGCCGATTTGTCTCACCTCCTGTCTGCAGGCCGCAATCTCGGAAAGGACAGGCTCCATAACTCTACTCAACGCTTGATCCAGGTATCTTCTGGTTAGCGGAAGGTCAGAGCAGGGCTGATCGTCGTCTGAGTCGCTGTCTCCTTTAGATTGCATGGAGGTGCGCTTCATAGTCTTGGGTGATGCGGTCGGCGCCATCTTAGGTTCCCGGGCCGCGACTGTAGCGGCTGCCTTTTTCAGGAACTTGTCCATGTCGCCACTCGGAATTTGGCTTTTGAGGGTCCCAGTGTAGTCAGCAGACTTGGGATTCCCGATTTTTACCATTTTCGCTCAAATGGGCAAATGATTGCTAGTGCTAGGGACGGTCACATTCACAGAGCAGGGAACTAAGCTGCCATCTCAGTCCGGCGCTAGCTCCGCCCCCCGAATGATTTGATTCTTAACTAACCAAATAAATTAATAATTTCCCAAAAATTATATTTCCAAAAGGTTTTGAGGATTCAATTTAGGGTAAAATGGCACCAGCCAATTTAATTTATCAAGGCAAGGAATATCGTGAAGATGTTTTCTTCACCAGGGAAATAATTCTTCGGTCATCCACCACAGTTGTTTTCCGTGGTTTTCCAGGTCTTTTAGTGTTGCTGAGCTCACCGGTGCGTTCCTTCTTTTTAAGAATATTCCAAACAGTTGTTTTGGCCACGCCTAATGTTTTTGCTATCTCTCTGATGGGTTTGTTGTGTTTTTTCAGCCTAATGATGGCTTGCTTCACTGATAGTGACAGCTCTTTGGATCTCATCTTGAGAGTTGACAGCAACAGATTCCAAATAGCACACTTGAGATGAACTCTGGACTTTTTATCTGCTCATTGTAATTGGGATAATGAGGGAATAACACACACATGGCCATAGAACAGCTGAGAAGCCAATTGTCCCAATACTTTTGGTTCCTTAACAAATGGGAGGCACATATGCAAACTGTTGCAATTCCTACACCGTTCACCTGATTTGGATGAAAATTTCGTTTCATTTCAAATCCATTGTGGTGGTGTATAGAGCCAAAAATGTTAGAATTGTGTGGATGTCCCAATATTTATGGACCTGAATGTATATGGACACTGCACAGTACCACCTCTCTTGTCCTGTATATTGGGTGTAATTCTCAGTATCTTTTTTTTTTTCCTGTATATATGGATGCTGCACAGTACCACTTCTCTCATGCTATATACTGGTTGTAATTCTCAGCATCTGCTCTTACTCTATATATGTGGATACTGCACAGTACCACTTCTCTTGTCCTGTATGCTGGGCGTCATTCTCAGTGTCTTCTCTTATTCTGTATATATGGACACTGTACAGTACATATTCTCCTTACCTGTACACTGGCTGTTATTCTCAGTATCTCTTCTTACTCTGTGTATATATATTAGTATATATATACTGCACAGTACCACTTCTCCTGTCCTGTATACTGGGTGTAATACTCAGTATCTGCTCTTATTCTGTAATTACAGACACTGCACAGTACCACTTCTCTTGTCCGGTATAATGGGTGTCATTCTTAGTATCTGCTCTTATTATGTCTATATGGACACTGCACCGTACCACATCTTTTGTCCTGTATATTGGGTAAAGTTCTTGGTATCTGCTTTTATACTTTATATACGGACACTGCACAGTACCAGTTCTCCTTTCCTGTACACTGGGTGCAATTCTCAATGTCTCTTCTTATTCTTTATATATGGACGCTGCAGTACTACTTCTCTTGTCCAGTATATTGGGTGTAATTCTTAGTATCTGTTCTTATTCTGTATATATGGACATTGCATAGTACCACATCTTTTGTCCTGTATGTTGGATATTATTCTCAGTATCTCTGTCTATCTATCTATTTATCTATCTATCTTTCTTTCTATCTATGTGATATATATGCCGTGGATGTGTATATTTACATGCTACACATGAAAACCTGTCCATCACTGTCTTTCTGATTTGCAAGGTATAAAATCGAAGGCCAAAGAGGTTGTCCTGCCTACAGGCTGACAACCTAATGGTGGTAGCTTGTGCCTGATAAAAAAATAAAAAATAAACTCACCTTTCTGCAATCCCGGTGTTCCTGCACCATTGCCCATTCCTTGCCATAGCAGTAACATGATCTAGAGTAGGGACACTCAAGTACTTTTTGTAAAGTTCCATTTGCCTGAGTTTGCCAAAGGTCCGAGCAGCATTTAAAAAAAATAAAAAATAAGCCGCACCTCTAATCCCATCCGATCCCCTTTGCGCCCCTCACAGATTAATTGTGCCCAAACACAATAAAAATGTCCCCTTAGTTCCACCTACAATATTGATATGACTTCCCACACAGTATGATGCCCCTTTAGTACCCCCCACATAGTCGAATGTTCCTAAATGCATGTCCACTAGGATGTCAGTTAAGTGTCCCACACACAGAGTAATGCCATTTTAGTGCCCCCACACAATAAAGTCCACTTAAATCCCCCTCACAGTATAATGTGCCCTTAAGTGGCCCAACACAGGTGTGATGCCCCATATTACTTTTAGGTTTAAATACTCATCTACTCCACATTTCTCAACTGTCATCTCCCCCCACCACGCTTCTCCAGTACTCATCGGTTGTTCGGTACTGGTAGGAGAGATGAAATTACATAAGTAAATCCATTAATCCTTGATTCTGTATTTGGGGTAAAATAACTGTCTGACACTACCAATTTTGGGGTGAACAGGTTATGTAGCAATCTAGATGGAATCAGCAGACGGTGTAAAAGGAGTGCGCTCTTTCAATCTATAGTAGAATCTTGGGCCACTGGAAAGTTATGTCCTTTCTACCTGACACTAACTTTGACCTATAAGAGTCCATTCACACATCTGTTGGATGCGGACCCATTCATTTTCAATGGGACCGGAAAAGATGCGGACAGCACACAGTGTGCTGTCCGTATCTGCATTTCTGGTGGGTGGCCCCGAACTTCCGGTCCGCAACTCTGGAAAAAAATAGAACATGTCCTATTCTTGTCCGGAGTTGTGGACAAGAATAGACATCTCTATTGGGGTGCCAGCCCTGTGTTTTGCGAATCCACAATTTGCGGATACACAAAACACTGCGGACTTGTGAATAGATCCTAAGACTGAGTTCACACTTCAGTTATTTGGTCAGTTTTAGCCCCCTAACTGACCAAATAAGTGAAGCGGGAACTGATTATAAGGGCTTGTTCACACGACTGTGTGAAGCCCGTGCCCATGCTGTGGACCGCAAATTGCGGTCCGCTAAGCACGGATACCTGCTGTGTGGCAGCCGCATAGGGATCGCGGCCCCATTCACTTGAATGGGTCCGCGATCCCTCCGTTCCGCAAAAAGATAGATTTTTGCGGAGCGGAAGCACGGAACGAAACCTCAGAAAGCACTCCGTAGTGCTTCCGTAGTGTTCTGTTCCGTGGTTATGTTCCGCACCGTTCCGTATCTCCGGATTTGCGGACCCATTTAAATGAATGGCAAAGAAAAAAGGGGGTCAGTCAGCACATCCCAAAGCGCAGGAGCACGTTGCTATGGCTGAGAACAAGACTGTTAAGCTAGACATACAATGCAACAGCTCTCTGCAAACCAAATAAAGTACAAAATTGCGTCACAGTTGCAAATGCTATACTAATAAGTTAGAGATGCTTGACAAATTATTTTGTACAAAATTATTTGAGCCCGTCTGCGAGCTACGTCAAGGCGATCTCTAGTTAGACGAGTTCCTAACACTAAATTCTATCTGTTATGTGCCATGACAGCTACCATACACTTCAGGGAGTGTAGGTTCCACATGCATGCTGGGTCTGCTTCAATAACTGTCATTTTTTGGTGCCAAAATGGCCTCCATTATATCCTAGGAAATCAGGTACCAACATGCATGCCGGGCCCACTCCACACCACTCCATTTAAATGAATGGGTCCGCATCCGTGATGCGGAATGGCCACGGAACGGGACCCATGTATTGAGGATCCACAAATGCGGTCCGCAATACGGGCAAGGGCTTTACACGGCCTTCATACTGACATACAGTAAAGCCTTATGCACACAACCGTATGTATTTTGCAGTCCGCAAAATACGGATCCATATAAAAAATACGGATGACATCCGTGTGCTTTCCGTATTTTGCGGAACAGAACAGCTGGCCCTTAATAGAACAGTCCTATCCTTGTCCATAATGCGGACAATAATAGGACATGTTATATTTTTTTGTGGAATGGAAATACGGACATACGGAAACAGAATGCACACGGAGTACCTTCCGTTTTTTTGCTGACCCATTGAAATGAATGCTTCCGTATATGGTTCGCAATAAAACGGAATGGACAGGGAATGAAAATGCGTTTGTGTGCATGAGTCCTAACCGTTTCACTACCACAGCGGACTAGCTATGCATGTATTTGCAATGCACAGTGATATACACTCATATACAGGCTTTCTGCAGCTGGGAAATAGCAGAATTTTAATGCACTTAGTCACAAATTAATTTGTATCGAATCAAATTTTTTTGAAAATTTGGCAAAGTTTCCAAATTACATTTTTGAAAACTTTGCCACATTTTTAGGTAAAATTATTTTTACTGGGAAATCCCCTGTTGCACTGCTTGATATTCGTTAAATTACTGGTAGCAAATGTTCATAGAGATGCACATTCCTGATATCTGGCCTGTATAATTAGACCCCTGATCAGTCAACAAACGAGCAATCACTTGTTTGTCTGCTGATTTGCATATTTTATCAGGATGAAGATGTACGATTATTGGCAGCACATCTCTCTGTGTAATCAGGGATGTGCAACCGATAATGAATAGAACTGAATGAGGGAAGAATAACTGTGGTGGTGATCATTCCTCCCGATTCACTTTGTATCAGCTTGTGTAATAGGCAGATGCAAACGAGCACCGATCGACTTTTTTTGGCTGCCCCTTGAAATAGAGCATGTGAGCATGTGAGAATGCGGCCATCAGGTCAAGAAAGGTTGTGCACCCTTGTCCTAGAAGATCTCTCTTTCAGGGGCATAGGTATAACGGATACATGGGTAGCAGTTGTAGCTGGGCAATAGTGCCTGAGAGAGCCCTAGTTCACTCTGCCACTTAAAGAGGTTCTCCAGGAATTAGGAAAATGAAAATACTTAAATATTACTTTATTATAAATATATTCCCAAATACCATTCATTAGTTCAAATGACTCGATTTGTCTAGGGAGCAATCATTAGGAGAAATAAAATGGCCCCCATCCTATTAGTACACACAAAACCTGTCCTAATCATAAAGGAGGACAAGTTACTTCACAACACTGAGGTAAAGAGGCTGCCTCATCCTCCTCTCCTTGTTGGGGATTATGATCCTGAATAAAGATGATAAGAACTTCAGCTGAATCTCTGTAGGAGTGGAGATCATGAGGAGATATGAAGTACAGAGAGGAGGTGGGGGAGGATAATGAACAGCAGCACTTGTAATCAGCTCCATTACCACAGCCCCACATTACCACAGTCTGTCCTGTTTGTCCTCTCTGTACTTCATGTCTCCCGATAAACTCCATTCCCACAGAGATTCGGCTGAAGTTCTTACCAGCTATATTCAGGATCGTAATCCCTGACAAGTAGAGTAGAGAGGAGGATGAGGCGGCTCTTTAGCTCAGTGCTGTGAATAACTTGTCCTGCTGTATGATTAGGACAGGTTTTGTGTGTACTAATAGGACGGAGGCCGTTTTATTTCTTCTGATGATTGCTCCCTAGACAAAACGAGCTATTATAACTAATAAAAGGTATTTGGGAATATATTTATAATAAAGTAATATTTAAATATTTTTTATTAATTCCCAGAGAACCCCTTTAAGAAGACACTAAACGAGTATTATAGGTAGCATAGGACAGGTGGGGGACCTATTACAGATTTTGCCCTTGTGTCCTAAGAAAGAACTGAGCAGGTTTTATGGGAATCTTTTTGTACAAAACTATATATCAATCTGCTCAGCTTCTCCTGCTCTGTATCATGCTGCCTGCAGATTGTACAGGCTCCCTATAAGGCTAGTATATGACATCTAGCATTCAACCCTTTGTTCAATTCCATTGGGACATTTTGTGCATCAAGTACTATGCTCATGAAACCAATGAGACAAAAGCAGCTCTCACCTGCAGCTTGAGAAACACGGACACAGCCTGGACCCAGCTGTAAGAATTTTAGAGCAAAAAATGGAAATCCAGCTTCTTAAGATGATGAGCTTTATTTCATGCGGCAAAACTTTCCAAATCAAGACAGGGTACACGGTCTACACCTTTCGGACCACACAATCCAGGTCATTACTCATGACTCATGAGTAAGGACCTAGATTGTGTGATCCGATTGTGTGGTCTGAAACGCACAGACCGCGTACCCTGTCTTGTTTTGGAAAGTTTTACCGCATGAAATAAAGCTCATCATCTTAAGAAGCTGGACTTCCATTTTTTTCTATCAAGTACTATGCTATATAAGCTTCAATGTGAAGCTCTTATTATCTACACTCTCTTTTTTGTGTTTTCAGCTATTTCTAGGTTCCTTGTTTTACAACCCCTTAATTCACTTAGGTTTCAATGGAGATGAAGAATGGGAGTAATGAGCTGAAGTCTTTACAAGGGAAGAAAAGTACTAGATGGGTTGGCTCCTTACTTAGCTTCCTACTGTGAGACCCTCATTTTAGTACCAAAACGTCAATTAGAATGCCTCTTTATGTGTTTGCTCATCTCCTGCTGTAGAGAAAGCTTGTGTTCTGTTCTCCATTAGAGTTGAGCGAACACCTGGATGTTCGGGTTCGAGAAGTTCGGCCGAACATCCCGGAAATGTTCGGGTTCGGGATCCGAACCCGATCCGAACTTCGTCCCGAACCCGAACCCCATTGAAGTCAATGGGGACCCGAACTTTTCGGCACTAAAACGGCTGTAAAACAGCCCAGGAAAGGGCTAGAGGGCTGCAAAAGGCAGCAACATGTAGGTAAATCCCCTGCAAACAAATGTGGATAGGGAAATTAATTAAAATAAAAATTAAATAAATAAAAATTAACCAAAATCAATTGGAGAGAGGTTCCATAGCAGAGAATCTGGCTTCCCGTCACCCACCACTGGAACAGTCCATTCTCAGATATTTAGGCCCCGGCACCCAGGCAGAGGAGAGAGGTCCCGTAACAGACAATCTGGCTTCATGTCAGCAGAGAATCAGTCTTCATGTCATAGCAGAGAATCAGGCTTCACGTCACCCACCACTGTAATAGTCCATTTTCATAAATTTAGGCCCAGCACCCAGGCAGAGGAGAGAGGTCCCGTAACAGACAATCTGGCTTCATGTCAGCAGAGAATCAGTCTTCATATCATAGCAGAGAATCTGGCTTCCCGTTACCCACCACTGGAACAGTCCATTCTCAGATATTTAGGCCCCGGCACCCAGGCAGAGGAGAGAGGTCCCGTAACAGACAATCTGGCTTCATGTCAGCAGAGAATCAGTCTTCATATCATAGCAGAGAATCAGGCTTCACGTCAGCCACCACTGCAACAGTCCATTGTCATAAATTCAGGCCCAGCACCCAGGCAGAGGAGAGAGGTCCCGTAACAGACAATCTGGCTTCATGTCAGCAGAGAATCAGTCTGCATGTCATAGCAGAGAATGAGGCTTCACGTCACCCACCACTGCAACAGTCCATTTTCATAAATTTAGGCCCAGCACCCAGGCAGAGGAGAGAGGTCCCGTAACAGAGGATCTGGCTTCATGTCACCAGAGAATCAGTCTGCATGTCATAGCAGAGAATCAGGCTTCACGTCACCCACCACTGCAACAGTCCATTTTCATAAATTTAGGCCCAGCACCCAGGCAGAGGAGAGAGGTCCCGTAACAGAGGATCTGGCTTCATGTCACCAGAGAATCAGTCTGCATGTCATAGCAGAGAATCAGGCTTCACGTCAGCCACCACTGCAACAATCCATTGGCATATATTTAGGCCTAGCACACAGGCAGAGGAGAGAGGTCCCGTAACAGACAATCTGGCTTCATGTCAGCAGAGAATCAGTCTTCATATCATAGCAGAGAATCAGGCTTCACGTCAGCCACCAATGCAACAGTCCATTGTCAGATATTTAGGCCCAGCACCCAGGCAGAGGAGAGAGGTCCCGTAACAGAGGATCTGGCTTCATGTCACCAGAGAATCAGTCTGCATGTCATAGCAGAGAATCAGGCTTCACGTCAGCCACCACTGCAACAATCCATTGGCATATATTTAGGCCTAGCACACAGGCAGAGGAGAGAGGTCCCGTAACAGACAATCTGGCTTCATGTCAGCAGAGAATCAGTCTGCATGTCATAGCAGAGAATGAGGCTTCACGTCACCCACCACTGCAACAGTCCATTTTCATAAATTTAGGCCCAGCACCCAGGCAGAGGAGAGAGGTCCCGTAACAGAGGATCTGGCTTCATGTCACCAGAGAATCAGTCTGCATGTCATAGCAGAGAATCAGGCTTCACGTCACCCACCACTGCAACAGTCCATTTTCATAAATTTAGGCCCAGCACCCAGGCAGAGGAGAGAGGTCCCGTAACAGAGGATCTGGCTTCATGTCACCAGAGAATCAGTCTGCATGTCATAGCAGAGAATCAGGCTTCACGTCAGCCACCACTGCAACAATCCATTGGCATATATTTAGGCCTAGCACACAGGCAGAGGAGAGAGGTCCCGTAACAGACAATCTGGCTTCATGTCAGCAGAGAATCAGTCTTCATATCATAGCAGAGAATCAGGCTTCACGTCAGCCACCAATGCAACAGTCCATTGTCAGATATTTAGGCCCAGCACCCAGGCAGAGGAGAGAGGTCCCGTAACAGAGGATCTGGCTTCATGTCAGCAGAGAATCAGTCTTCATGTCATAGCAGAGAATCAGGCTTCACGTCACCCACCACTGCAACAGTCCATTTTCATAAATTTAGGCCCAGCACCCAGGCAGAGGAGAGAGGTCCCGTAACAGAGGATCTGGCTTCATGTCACCAGAGAATCAGTCTGCATGTCATAGCAGAGAATCAGGCTTCACGTCAGCCACCACTGCAACAATCCATTGGCATATATTTAGGCCTAGCACACAGGCAGAGGAGAGAGGTCCCGTAACAGACAATCTGGCTTCATGTCAGCAGAGAATCAGTCTTCATATCATAGCAGAGAATCAGGCTTCACGTCAGCCACCAATGCAACAGTCCATTGTCAGATATTTAGGCCCAGCACCCAGGCAGAGGAGAGAGGTCCCGTAACAGAGGATCTGGCTTCATGTCAGCAGAGAATCAGTCTTCATGTCATAGCAGAGAATCAGGCTTCACGTCACCCACCACTGTAAGAGTCCATTTTCATAAATTTAGGCCCAGCACCCAGGCAGAGGAGAGAGGTCCCGTAACAGACAATCTGGCTTCATGTCAGCAGAGAATCAGTCTTCATATCATAGCAGAGAATCAGGCTTCACGTCACCCACCACTGTAACAGTCCATTTTCATAAATTTAGGCCCAGCACCCAGGCAGAGGAGAGAGGTCCCGTAACAGACAATCTGGCTTCATGTCAGGAGAGAATCAGTCTTCATGTCATAGCAGAGAATCAGGCTTCACGTCACCCACCACTGCAACAGTCCATTTTCATAAATTTAGGCCCAGCACCCAGGCAGAGGAGAGAGGTCCCGTAACAGACAATCTGGCTTCATGTCAGGAGAGAATCAGTCTTCATGTCATAGCAGAGAATCAGGCTTCACGTCACCCACCACTGCAACAGTCCATTTTCATAAATTTAGGCCCAGCACCCAGGCAGAGGAGAGAGGTCCCGTAACAGACAATCTGGCTTCATGTCAGCAGAGAATTAGTCTGCATGTCATAGCAGAGAATCAGGCTTCACGTCAGCCACCAATGCAACAGTCCATTGTCAGATATTTAGGCCCAGCACCCAGGCAGAGGAGAGAGGTCCCGTAACAGAGGATCTGGCTTCATGTCACCAGAGAATCAGTCTGCATGTCATAGCAGAGAATGAGGCTTCACGTCAGCCACCACTGCAACAATCCATTGGCATATATTTAGGCCTAGCACACAGGCAGAGGAGAGGTTCATTCAACTTTGGGTAGCCTTGCAATATAATGGTAAAATGAAAATAAAAATAGGATTGAATGAGGAAGTGCCCTGGAGTCCAATAATATATGGTTATGGGGAGGTAGTTAATGTCTAATCTGGACAAGGGACGGACAGGTCCTGTGGGATCCATGCCTGGTTCATTTTTATGAACGTCAGCTTGTCCACATTGGCTGTAGACAGGCGGCTGCGTTTGTCTGTAATGACGCCCCCTGCCGTGCTGAATACACGTTCAGACAAAACGCTGGCTGCCGGGCAGGCCAGCACCTCCAAGGCATAAAAGGCTAGCTCTGGCCACGTGGACAATTTAGAGACCCAGAAGTTGAATGGGGCCGAACCATCAGTCAGTACGTGGAGGGGTGTGCACACGTACTGTTCCACCATGTTAGTGAAATGTTGCCTCCTGCTAACACGTTGCGTATCAGGTGGTGGTGCAGTTAGCTGTGGCGTGTTGACAAAAGTTTTCCACATCTCTGCCATGCTAACCCTGCCCTCAGAGGAGCTGGCCGTGACACAGCTGCCTTGGCGACCTCTTGCTCCTCCTCTGCCTTGGCCTTGGGCTTCCACTTGTTCCCCTGTGACATTTGGGAATGCTCTCAGTAGCGCGTCTACCAACGTGCGCTTGTACTCGCGCATCTTCCTATCACGCTCCAGTGCAGGAAGTAAGGTGGGCACATTGTCTTTGTAGCGTGGATCCAGCAGGGTGGCAACCCAGTAGTCCGCACAGGTTAAAATGTGGGCAACTCTGCTGTCGTTGCGCAGGCACTGCAGCATGTAGTCGCTCATGTGTGCCAGGCTGCCCAGGGATAAGGACAAGCTGTCCTCTGTGGGAGGCGTATCGTCATCGTCCTGCCTTTCCCCCCAGCCACGCACCAGTGATGGACCCGAGCTGCGTTGGGTGCCACCCCGCTGTGACCATGCTTCATCCTCATCCTCCTCCACCTCCTCCTCATCCTCGTCCTCCTCGTCCTCCAGTAGTGGGCCCTGGCTGGCCACATTTGTACCTGGCCTCTGCTGTTGCCAAAAACCTCCCTCTGAGTCACTTCGAAGAGACTGGCCTGAAAGTGCTAAAAATGACCCCTCTTCCTCCTCCTCCTCCTCCTCCTCCTGGGCCACCTCCTCTTCCATCATCGCCCTAAGTGTTTTCTCAAGGAGACATAGAAGTGGTATTGTAACGCTGATAACGGTGTCATCGCCACTGGCCATGTTGGTGGAGTACTCGAAACAGCGCAACAGGGCACACAGGTCTCGCATGGAGGCCCAGTCATTGGTGGTGAAGTGGTGCTGTTCTGTAGTGCGACTGACCCGTGCGTGCTGCAGCTGAAACTCCACTATGGCCTGCTGCTGCTCGCACAGTCTGTCCAGCATGTGCAAGGTGGAGTTCCACCTGGTGGGCACGTCGCATATGAGGCGGTGAGCGGGAAGGCCGAAGTTACGCTGTAGCGCAGACAGGCGAGCAGCAGCAGGATGTGAACACCGGAAGCGCGAACAGACGGCCCGCACTTTATGCAGCAGCTCTGACATGTCGGGGTAGTTGTGAATGAACTTCTGCACCACCAAATTCAGCACATGCGCCAAGCAAGGGATGTGCGTCAAATTGGCTAGTCCCAGAGCTGCAACGAGATTTCGCCCATTATCACACACCACCAGGCCGGGCTTGAGGCTCACCGGCAGCAACCACTCGTCGGTCTGTTGTTCTATACCCCGCCACAACTCCTGTGCGGTGTGGGGCCTGTCCCCCAAACATATGAGTTTCAGAATGGCCTGCTGACGTTTACCCCGGGCTGTGCTGAAGTTGGTGGTGAAGGTGTGTGGCTGACTGGATGAGCAGGTGGAAGAAGAGGAGGAGGAAGCCGAGAAGGAGGAGGTGGCAACAGGAGGCAAAGAATGTTGCCCTGCGATCCTTGGCGGCGGAAGGACGTGCGCCAAACAGCTCTCCGCCTGGGGCCCAGCTGCCACTACATTTACCCAGTGTGCAGTTAGGGAGATATAGCGTCCCTGGCCGTGCTTACTGGTCCACGTATCTGTGGTTAGGTGGACCTTGCCACAGATGGCGTTGCGCAGTGCACACTTGATTTTATCGGATACTTGGTTGTGCAGGGAAGGCACGGCTCTCTTGGAGAAGTAGTGCCGGCTGGGAACAACATACTGTGGGACAGCAAGCGACATGAGCTGTTTGAAGCTGTCTGTGTCCACCAGCCTAAATGACAGCATTTCATAGGCCAGTAGTTTAGAAATGCTGGCATTCAGGGCCAGGGATCGAGGGTGGCTAGGTGGGAATTTACGCTTTCTATCAAATGTTTGTGAGATGGAGAGCTGAACGCTGGCGTGTGACATGGTTGAGACGCTTGGTGACGGAGGTGGTGGTGGTGGTGTTGGTGGTACATCCCCTGTTTGCTGGGCGGCAGGTGCCAACGTTCCTCCAGAGGCGGAGGAAGAGGCCGAGGCGGCAGCAGCAGAATAGGCCGAGGCGGCAGCAGCAGAAGAGGTAGCAGGGGGAGCCTGAGTGACTTCCTTGGTTTTAAGGTGTTTACTCCACTGCAGTTCATGCTTTGCATGCAGGTGCCTGGTCATGCAGGTTGTGCTCAGGTTCAGAACGTTAATGCCTCGCTTCAGGCTCTGATGGCACAGCGTGCAAACCACTCGGGTCTTGTCGTCAGCACATTGTTTGAAGAAGTGCCATGCCAGGGAACTCCTTGAAGCTGCCTTTGGGGTGCTCGGTCCCAGATGGCGGCGGTCAGTAGCAGGCGGAGTCTCTTGGCGGCGGGTGTTCTGCTTTTGCCCACTGCTCCCTCTTTTGCTACGCTGTTGGCTCGGTCTCACCACTGCCTCTTCCTCCGAACTGTGAAAGTCAGTGGCACGACCTTCATTCCATGTGGGGTCTAGGACCTCATCGTCCCCTGCATCGTCTTCCACCCAGTCTTGATCCCTGACCTCCTGTTCAGTCTGCACACTGCAGAAAGACGCAGCAGTTGGCACCTGTGTTTCGTCATCATCAGAGACATGCTGAGGTGGTATTCCCATGTCCTCATCATCAGGAAACATAAGTGGTTGTGCGTCAGTGCATTCTATGTCTTTCACCGCTGGTGAAGGGCTAGGTGGATGCCCTTGGGAAACCCTGCCAGCGGAGTCTTCAAACAGCATAAGAGACTGCTGCATAACTTGAGGCTGAGACAGTTTCCCTGGTATGCATGGGGGTGATGTGACAGACTGATGGGGTTGGTTTTCAGGCGCCATCTGTGCGCTTTCTGCAGAAGACTGGGTGGGAGATAATGTGAACGTGCTGGATCCACTGTCGGCCACCCAATTGACTAATGCCTGTACCTGCTCAGGCCTTACCATCCTTAGAACGGCATTGGGCCCCACCATATATCGCTGTAAATTCTGGCGGCTACTGGGACCTGAGGTAGTTGGTACACTAGGACGTGTGGATGTGGCAGAACGGCCACGTCCTCTCCCAGCACCAGAGGGTCCACTAACACCACCACGACCATGTCCACGTCCGCGTCCCTTACTAGATGTTTTTCTCATTGTTATGGTTCACCACAACAACAAATATATTATTTGGCCCAATGTATTGTATTCAAATTCAGCGGGATATAAATTTGAGGCCTAGTATTTAGGCGCTGGGTGACCGGTATGGATTTAGTGACAGAATTAGACTTGGAAATGCACAGAAGCGTGTGTGTGAAGTTATTCTGAATGACCCTATGTGCACCTTCAATATGATCTACCCTTTTAGGGATAGATTTCAAATAGCTCTGATATAGCAGAAACGACTAAATTATGAAATTGCTAAATTGGGAATTGTATTTCAACCCAGAACAAAAAATGTGCTTTGACGGACACTAAATAACTTTCCCAGCCACAACAGGACAGCGGTAACGAGAGATTTAGCGGGATATAAATTTGAGGCCTAGTATTTAGGCGCTGGGTGACAGGTATGGGTTTAGTGACAGAATTAGATTTGGAAATGCACAGTAGCGGGTGTGTGAAGTTATTCTGAATGACCCTATGTGCACCTTGAATATTATATACCCTTTTAGGGATAGATTTCAAATAGCTCTGATATAGCAGAAACCACTAAATTATGAAATTGCTAAATTGGGAATTGTATTTCAACCCAGAACAAGAAATGTGCTTGAACGGACACTAAATAACTCGCCCAGCTACAGCACTAGGGACAGATTTAGCGGGATATAAATTTGAGGCCTAGTATTTAGGCGCTGGGTGACAGGTATGGGTTTAGTGACAGAATTAGACTTGGAAATACACAGTAGCGGGTGTGTGTGAAGTTATTCTGAATGACCCAATGTGCACCTTGAATATTATATACCCTTTTAGGGATAGATTTCAAATAGCTCTGATATAGCAGAAACCACTAAATTATGAAATTGCTAAATTGGGAATTGTATTTCAACCCAGAACAAAAAATGTGCTTTGACGGACACTAAATATCTTGCCCAGCAACAACAGTACAGCGGTAACGAGAGATTTAGCAGGATATAAATTTGAGGCCTAGTATTTAGGCGCTGGGTGACAGGTATGGGTTTAGTGACAGAATTAGACTTGAAAATACACAGTAGCGGGTGTGTGTGAAGTTATTCTGAATGACCCAATGTGCACCTTGAATATTATATACCCTTTTAGGGATAGATTTCAAATAGCTCTGATATAGCAGAAACCACTAAATTATGAAATTGCTAAATTGGGAATTGTATTTCAACCCAGAACAAAAAATGTGCTTTGACGGACACTAAATATCTTGCCCAGCAACAACAGTACAGCGGTAACGAGAGATTTAGCAGGATATAAATTTGAGGCCTAGTATTTAGGCGCTGGGTGACAGGTATGGGTTTAGTGACAGAATTAGACTTGAAAATACACAGTAGCGGGTGTGTGTGAAGTTATTCTGAATGACCCAATGTGCACCTTGAATATTATATACCCTTTTAGGGATAGATTTCAAATAGCTCTGATATAGCAGAAACCACTAAATTATGAAATTGCTAAATTGGGAATTGTATTTCAACCCAGAACAAAAAATGTGCTTTGACGGACACTAAATATCTTGCCCAGCAACAACAGTACAGCGGTAACGAGAGATTTAGCAGGATATAAATTTGAGGCCTAGTATTTAGGCGCTGGGTGACAGGTATGGGTTTAGTGACAGAATTAGACTTGAAAATACACAGTAGCGGGTGTGTGTGAAGTTATTCTGAATGACCCAATGTGCACCTTGAATATTATATACCCTTTTAGGGATAGATTTCAAATAGCTCTGATATAGCAGAAACCACTAAATTATGAAATTGCTAAATTGGGAATTGTACTTCAACCCAGAACAAAAAATGTGCTTTGACGGACACTAAATATCTTTCCAAGCAACAACAGTACAGCGGTAACGAGAGATTTAGCAGGATATAAATTTGAGGCCTAGTATTTAGGCGCTGGGTGACAGGTATGGGTTTAGTTACAGAATTAGACTTGGAAATACACAGTAGCGGGTGTGTGTGAAGTTATTCTGAATGACCCAATGTGCACCTTGAATATTATATACCCTTTTAGGGATAGATTTCAAATAGCTCTGATATAGCAGAAACCACTAAATTATGAAATTGCTAAATTGGGAATTGTACTTCAACCCAGAACAAAAAATGTGCTTTGACGGACACTAAATAACTTTCCCAGCTACAACAGGACAGCGGTAACGAGAGATTTAGCGGGATATAAATTTGAGGCCTAGTATTTAGGCGCTGGGTGACAGGTATGGGTTTAGTGACAGAATTAGACTTGGAAATACACAGTAGCGGGTGTGTGTGAAGTTATTCTGAATGACCATATGTGCACCTTCAATATGATCTACCCTTTTAGGGATAGATTTCAAATAGCTCTGATATAGCAGAAACCACTAAATTATGAAATTGCTAAATTGGGAATTGTATTTCAACCCAGAAGAAAAAATGTGCTTTGACGGACACAAAATAACTTTCCCAGCTACAACAGGACAGCGGTAACGAGAGATTTAGCAGGATATAAATTTGAGGCCTAGTATTTAGGCGCTGGGTGACAGGTATGGGTTTAGTGACAGAATTAGACTTGAAAATACACAGTAGCGGGTGTGTGTGAAGTTATTCTGAATGACCCAATGTGCACCTTGAATATTATATACCCTTTTAGGGATAGATTTCAAATAGCTCTGATATAGCAGAAACCACTAAATTATGAAATTGCTAAATTGGGAATTGTACTTCAACCCAGAACAAAAAATGTGCTTTGACGGACACTAAATATCTTTCCAAGCAACAACAGTACAGCGGTAACGAGAGATTTAGCAGGATATAAATTTGAGGCCTAGTATTTAGGCGCTGGGTGACAGGTATGGGTTTAGTGACAGAATTAGACTTGGAAATACACAGTAGCGGGTGTGTGTGAAGTTATTCTGAATGACCCAATGTGCACCTTGAATATTATATACCCTTTTAGGGATAGATTTCAAATAGCTCTGATATAGCAGAAACCACTAAATTATGAAATTGCTAAATTGGGAATTGTACTTCAACCCAGAACAAAAAATGTGCTTTGACGGACACTAAATAACTTTCCCAGCTACAACAGGACAGCGGTAACGAGAGATTTAGCGGGATATAAATTTGAGGCCTAGTATTTAGGCGCTGGGTGACAGGTATGGGTTTAGTGACAGAATTAGACTTGGAAATACACAGTAGCGGGTGTGTGTGAAGTTATTCTGAATGACCCTATGTGCACCTTCAATATGATCTACCCTTTTAGGGATAGATTTCAAATAGCTCTGATATAGCAGAAACCACTAAATTATGAAATTGCTAAATTGGGAATTGTATTTCAACACAGAACAAAAAATGTGCTTTGACGGACACTAAATAACTTTCCCAGCTACAACAGGACAGCGGTAACGAGAGATTTAGCAGGATATAAATTTGAGGCCTAGTATTTAGGCGCTGGGTGACAGGTATGGGTTTAGTGACAGAATTAGACTTGAAAATACACAGTAGCGGGTGTGTGTGAAGTTATTCTGAATGACCCAATGTGCACCTTGAATATTATATACCCTTTTAGGGATAGATTTCAAATAGCTCTGATATAGCAGAAACCACTAAATTATGAAATTGCTAAATTGGGAATTGTACTTCAACCCAGAACAAAAAATGTGCTTTGACGGACACTAAATAACTTTCCCAGCTACAACAGGACAGCGGTAACGAGAGATTTAGCAGGATATAAATTTGAGGCCTAGTATTTAGGCGCTGGGTGACAGGTATGGGTTTAGTGACAGAATTAGACTTGAAAATACACAGTAGCGGGTGTGTGTGAAGTTATTCTGAATGACCCAATGTGCACCTTGAATATTATATACCCTTTTAGGGATAGATTTCAAATAGCTCTGATATAGCAGAAACCACTAAATTATGAAATTGCTAAATTGGGAATTGTACTTCAACCCAGAACAAAAAATGTGCTTTGACGGACACTAAATAACTTTCCCAGCTACAACAGGACAGCGGTAACGAGAGATTTAGCGGGATATCAATTTGAGGCCTAGTATTTAGGCGCTGGGTGACCGGTATGGATTTAGTGACAGAATTAGACTGGGATATGGCCAAAAAATAACCACACTATTGCTGGTTAAATGCACTTGGTGACGGGCGCAGCTTGCCCCTGATGTAGTATATGGCCAAAAAATGAACAGACTATTGCTGGTTAAATGCACTTGGTGTCACAGCTTGACCAACCACACTACTGAGGGTTAAATGCACTTGGTGACGGGCGCAGCTTGCCCCTGATGTAGTATATGGCCAAAAAATAAACAGACTATTGCTGGTTAAATGCACTTGGTGTGACAGCTTCACCCTGATGTAGGCTTTAGCCAAAAAACAACCACACCATTGAGGGTTAAATGCACTTGGTGACAGGCGCAGCTTGCCCCTGATTTTGTATATGGCCAAAAAATGAACAGACTATTGCTGGTTAAATGCACTTGGTGTGACAGCTTCACCCTGATGTAGGCTTTAGCCAAAAAACAACCACACCATTGAGGGTTAAATGCACTTGGTGACAGGCGCAGCTTGCCCCTGATTTTGTATATGGCCAAAAAATGAACAGACTATTGCTGGTTAAATGCACTTGGTGTGACAGCTTCACCCTGATGTAGGCTTTAGCCAAAAAACAACCACACCATTGAGGGTTAAATGCACTTGGTGACAGGCGCAGCTTGCCCCTGATTTTGTATATGGCCAAAAAATGAACAGACTATTGCTGGTTAAATGCACTTGGTGTGACAGCTTCACCCTGATGTAGGCTTTAGCCAAAAAACAACCACACCATTGAGGGTTAAATGCACTTGGTGACAGGCGCAGCTTGCCCCTGATTTTGTATATGGCCAAAAAATGAACAGACTATTGCTGGTTAAATGCACTTGGTGTGACAGCTTCACCCTGATGTAGGCTTTAGCCAAAAAACAACCACACCATTGAGGGTTAAATGCACTTGGTCGCAGCTTGTGCTGGCGCACCACAAGACACAAAATGGCCGCCGATCACCCCAGAAAAATGTGACTGACAAACGGTCTGGGCAGCCTAAAAACAGTGAGCAATTGAGGATCAGCAGCTCAATGATCCACAGCTGCAGATCGATCAGTTAATCAAGTCCTTTGGAGGAGTTAATCTGCCTAATCTCGCCCTACTGTCGCAGCCGCAACCTCTCCCTACGCTAATCAGAGCAGAGTGACGGGCGGCGCTATGTGACTCCAGCTTAAATAGAGGCTGGGTCACATGGTGCTCTGGCCAATCACAGCCATGCCAATAGTAGGCATGGCTGTGATGGCCTCTTGGGGCAAGTAGTATGACGCTTGTTGATTGGCTGCTTTGCAGCCTTTCAAAAAGCGCCAAGAAAGCGTCACAAAAGCGCCAAGAAAGCGACGAACACCGAACCCGAACCCGGACTTTTACGAAAATGTCCGGGTTCGGGTCCGTGTCACGGACACCCCAAAATTCGGTACGAACCCGAACTATACAGTTCGAGTTCGCTCATCCCTAGTCTCCATACCATGTTAACGACCCCTTAAAGGGCAAAACACATGTTCATTGCTGTTGACCCAACTTGAGAAATTAAATTCACATTAAACGTTCACAATCCAGCTGCACTGGTAAATGTAGTGATTGGTAGGAGATGGAAAGTGACTGAGTTCACCTTCCTATTGTTCTGTTTCAAGGTCATAAAGACTTGATAACTTTAGCACGGTCCTTATGACTGTGAAAATGTCTTGCGGATACTAACCAATAGTGAATACAAAATGGGGTTTAAGGGGAATGTGTTATCAAATTTATTTCTGTCAGTTAAAACCAGATAGCAGCACGTCTCCTTTTTGCTTATAGGTTTTTATTTTCTGACTGTAGACTTTTTTTTTAACTCTATTTCTTGAAAATGACTATGGTGGCTGACATCTTGCCTGGGCTGTTCTTAAGAACACTTAGAAAGCATTAAGACAATTGCTTTATGGCAGCTACATGAACCATAGACACAATGGACAACAGGGACCTTATTGACTTCTATTGGAGAGTGTAATGCAAGGCACCAACAAACAGACCAGTGATGAAAGCAAAAAGGTGTTTATTCACCAGAAACATAAACGTCCAGGACACTTGCTGGTAACAAGGAATAATAACAAAAAACCAGGCAAGGAGATTCCAGGAATAGTCCCAACCAGTGCTGAATGATGCTGTGCACTTGGCAGTCGAGTCACTCCAGATCTTGGGTCCGCTGTAAGGACAAAGTTCCTGGCAGTCTTCAGTCACTAGGAGTTGTGACCTATACCTGGTTGAGGGAAAATAACAGTGGGCACTGATCACCCTGAGAGACCTCCTTTTAAATGCCTGCTGGCCAATCCCAGGGTGCCAAGTGTCCACTACCATAGGTGAACAAATTGCCCTGCACCTGAGTACAAGGCCTAAGGCAATCACAAGTTGATTAACCCATGGCTGGCTCCCTAATCCACTTTGCTCTTGTGAGTCAGTATAATATGCGCCACTGGTCGACGAAGTGCATAAGAAGCGCGTACTCGCGACCGTGTATCCCTTTGCAAACCTGCCCTCGTGCGTACGCATGGACGCATGATTGACTCAGCGCGAGTATGCGAGCGCGTGGACCCAGATGCGGAAACGGAAGTCGCAGGAGACACCGGAGACAACCCTGTCCGCGGCGTCCTGTCACTCGCCTGGCCACTCTGTCCCCGGGACTCCGACGGTCCTCCCCTCCGATGTCCACGCGAACGCATCTCCGCACTGGCTCACAAAGGGGTCAGCGCTGGTGCATCAGAGACACGCATAACCTGTCCCGCAACTCCACGAGGACCCCTCTTGGCTCCCCTGGAGTGCAAAGCAGGTGAGGATCTTACAGAGAGTTTTCTAGGCATGCTCTGTGACCTGTGCAGAGGTCATTGTACAAGGAAAGAATAGATAAGCTTTGAAAATCACCTATTGTAAATGGAGGATCCTATGTTGTATATAAACAGAGGTGAGGTGATATATGCCATTCTATAGCCTGTATTACACTTTGTATGAGCACTCATTAATAATCATCTTGTAGTGTAATACTGCTGCTGATTGCCCCATGAATGAGCAAACACAATCCAAATCTTCTGGCATGTTAAAAACATATCGTTTGCAGATGGCAGATCATGGTGTCTGATCACAATCTGCTGTCGGCAAACCACTATACAGCATGGGGACGAGTGATGACATAGCAGTGAAGATCTCTGAATGTAATAGCAGTGGTCTCCTCCTCAGACAATTGCTGGGAGGGAACAGCTGTCTCCTCTTCAGTATGGGACAAGCATCTGGTAATGCCATTGCTCATCCCCATATTGAATCACTAAAAGACTCCAATTACCCGAAGAATGACCATTACTCGAAGAACGACCATGTCGGGATGCCGCTCTGCATCTTGGCATGGTCTTAAGTTTGTAAAGCTCATTCCGGCCCTTCACTATAATGAGGACAGGGAGGCAATCCGTCAGCAGTTTTTTTTACGACAGATTCTTGGATTATTTGCCGGAATGTGGCCGGATCTCCATCGGTTACCATTATAGAGAATGGTGCTGGAAAGAGCCCTACAAACCTCCGGCAATGTTGGAATGCGCAGAGGTCCGGCAGGCTATTCCCTGCCAGAACGACACTTCTAGTGTACAACTAGCCTTAAACATAAAAACGTGACTTAAACAATAGGTCATTTTCTAATTGCACATTCCCTTTAAACAAGAGAATATTCCAGTATCCATCATATCTTGCACATATAATTTATTTTTGGCATTTTTTTTTTATTTTCAATGAAACAATGATAAGAATGAAATTATGATATTTGGTGGGTAAATTGTAGCATACATACAAGCTCGGTGTCAGCTCTCTAAAATGCCAACAGTGGGCCCGACAGAAATCACTGCAAGCTGTGGTTTCTGTCTGGCCGATTCCCAGCATTCTCTGACGGAACTGGCGGCTGGATTGCAATGCCGCTGATGTGAAAGTAGTTTTAGCTCGACCGAGCTAAATGGGTTCTGAAGTAAGGAAGGGGAGGAATTTGTAACCAGGGGTCGGGATTAATCTCTGAATTGATGTTTTAGAATGTCCATTCAGAGATTTCAGCTGCATGCTAATCATGCAGCTGCTGAGCAGGGCATCCCATAGAGAAGGCAGGGACCATTCCTCTGTGTTCCTGCCTTCTGGATTACTGTATACATAGTGATGAACGAGCGCTATGTATACAGCTAAAGAAGTGATGTGCCTCTTCCTGTTCAGTCCCAGTGGTCATTGGGGACAGGAGACTGCAGAAGCTTTCGAGTCTTTCTGAGACCGCGATCAGCTCTGCATTGAAGCTGGTGAGGCTGTATAGCATAGTATAGTGCTGTACAGCCTCTCTGGGGAGTGTATTCCCCCTGTAACTGGGGCTACTATGTTATCCCCAGTTAGAGGAGAAATCAATAGTAAAAAAAAAAAAAATGATACATTAAATGTCTCACAGATGTCTTGCATGACCTTATAGGGGACACAAAGTGTAAAAAAAAAAAGTGTTTTATATAAATAAAAAATAAAAGTTTCTCATGTAAAAAAAACTCCTTCGCCAATTAAGAAATTTCAAAATGGTTAAAAATAGAAAAAAATAAAGACAATTTGGTATCAATGTGCCCATAACGACTTGCTCTATAAAAATATCACATGATCTATCCCATGAGGGAAATGGTGTAAAGAACAAAACTTAAAAATGCCAAAACAGCAATTTTTTTTTAAAACATGCCCTCATCCAAGACTATAGCCAGAAAAATATGGCTCTAAGGAAATGGCAACATTAAAACATGATTTTTTTTCTAAAAATGCTCTTTTAAAATTTTTACATATTTGGTAGTGCCACATCCGTAATGACTGGCTCTATAAAAATATCACGTGATCTATCCCATCACCTTTTTTTTGTCACGTTGTCTCCTAAAAAAACATAATGTCAAGTTATCAAAAAGTCTTATGTACTCGAAAATGTTACCGATAAAAAGTACAGTCTGTCCTGCAAAAGGCAAGCCCTCGGACATCAACGTTGGCAGAACAATAAAAATGTTATGGCGATTTAAAATATAACAATTTTTTTATAATAAAGTATTTTATTATGTAAAAGTAGTTGTAATACATGAAAAAACTATATAAATTTGGTTTTACCATAATTGAATCATAGAATACAGAATAAAGAATAAAAAGTTATGGCTCCTAAAATCCATCTCAGCAAATTCCATGTTACAAAATCCAGATGCCACTCCTTCCCTTCTACAAACAGCAAATTATAAACACAAATGGGGTACTTCTGTACTCAAGAGAAAATGGGTAGCAAATTGTTGGGGGATATTTTCTCCTGTTTTCCCTTGTGAAAAAAAAAGTTTGGGCCTAAAGCACCATTTCTTGTTTAAAAAAAATGTAATTTTTCCTTTTTTACAGCCAAGTTTTATAAATTCTTTGAAATGACTATTGGGTTAAAGTGCTCACAAGACCCCTTAAAAATTATTCAAATGTAACATAGAGGCTAATTGCCCAAAGACAATTCCAGCAAAATCTGCCCTCCAAAAACCATATGGCGCTCCTTGCCATCTGAGCCCTGCCTTGTCCATACAACAGTTTACCACCACATATGGGGTGTTTTTGTAAACTGCAGAATCAGGGTAATATATTTTGAGGTTTGTTTTGTTGTTAACTCTTGATCTGATACAAGAAAAATGGATTAAAATGGAAAATCTTTAAAAAAATAGAAATTTTTACAATTCACTTCCATTTTGCTGTGGAATACTTAAAGGGTAAAAAAAATTCTAAAATCAGTTTTGAATAGTTTGGGGTGTGTAGTTTCTAAAATTAGGTAATTTATGAGTGGTTTCTATTATGTGAGCTCCTCAAAGTGATTTCAGAACTAAATTGGTCCTTAAAAAAGTTGATTTAGGAATTATTTATTTTATTCTAAACCTTCTAATGACCTAAAAAAAAAAATAACATTACCAAAATGATGCCAACATACAGTAGACATATGGTTAATGGTAATTAATAAGTATTTTATGAGGTATCGCTATCTGTCTTAACAGCAGAGAAATTTAGAAAATAGGGAATTTTTCAAAATGTTTTTAGTAAATTTTGTTTTTTTTATAAATAAAAGGTAAAACATATTGACTCAAATTTACCATTAACATGGCGTACAATGTGTCACGAAAAAAGAGTCTCAGAATGGCTTGAATAAGTAAAATTATTGCAAAGTTATTACCACATAAAGTGACACAAGTCATATTTGCAAAATTAGACCTGGTCAGGAAGGAGATAAATGACCTGGTCTGGAAGTGGTTAAGACTGCCTATACACAAAAGATTATAAACCTAAAGGGGTTTTCTGGTCCCATAATGAAATATATTTTTTTATCTGCCCAGAGTACCTCAAACACTGCTTATTTTTGCCCAATATGCCTGCTTTTAATGTCAGCACTTTCCTTCCCTTGTCTTCTGCATGATTTCATCCTGGGGGGATGTTTGCATGGCTTGCTCTATGTTTTCATGAGCCTCTTGTTTGGTTTGAACCGAATATGCTTTGCGCTCTCTTGTTTCAGGGATTGCTACTCTTAACTCGGAGAGGAGAGGTGTAGGAGGCATGGCTGCTGCTGAGGGGGCAGTTTGGCAGGCAGAGCAAGGCCTGTGAAGCATTACAGAGCAAAGAATGCTGGGGTTGGTCAGCAAACCCAGCAGGAAGCTGATGAAAGCAGGAAGTTCTGCATTTAAATATAACGCAGTGATGCCGAGAACAGGAGAAGGAAAGTGCTGACATGAAAAACTGTTATATAGGGCAATATATAGTGTTTTGGGCACTCTGGGTTTATAAAAACAATGTATCATGAGACTGGAGAACCCCTTCAGTAGTCTCAAATTATGGCCAATTTTGACTATTTCTGCAGATCTTTTTTTCTTAATTAGGTGTGTGGGCAGCTTTAAAGTAGCAGTAGGGTGTTCAAAAGTAAAGATGGAGAAATTAAATACTAATTTTTAAATTACATTTGGAGAATTTTGTCTGTCTGATAAGTATATTTTTTATTGAATTTTAAAATAAACAACCTGCGCTTATCCGATTTGTACCTTGCATAGCACAGTTCCAATAGATAGATATAATGTAAGATAGATAGATAGATAGATCGTAGATAGACTAATTAAAAAAAAAAAAAGCAAAATGGCAGCACTCTCATTAGATGTGGACGTGACATTTTGGCTCAAAAACTAGAGCCTTCCTCAGATAAATCATAGATAGATAGATAATAGACGGATAAATAAATGAATAGATAGATAGATAAACAGATAGATAGATATCGTCAGAGGTTATCAAGTCGTATTGAAAAACATAATTTAATAACATGTTTAGTAACACATAGATAACAAAAATGAATTTAATTGACTATTAATTAGGTATATCTTAAAACCAGCTAACACCTTTACAAGATAATTCTAATCTGTGACCCGTAATGAATGCAAACTGCATCTTTTCTATGCGTGTCCTTGTCCTGACCTAAATCTGTCTTGTTATTCTCATATTTATAGTAGCGCTACCCATGTTTAATGCACATATCAGGTGGAAATGTGATCATCATCCAGTAACAATAATCACTGGAAGTTTTAGAATATAATAACATTTGTGATAATGTCCCTAGTAATATTCTGTTATAACTTAATATTCTGTTTTACACCAATCTTCTGCACCTTAACATTTTTCAGTTTCCTTTATAATTTCATTTACCATTAATGTTTATTAATCTGCGATATCTAATGTCAGTGAAGGAAAAAGTTGAACTTGCTTTACTTCCTTGAAGAAAAAATCTAAATCTATTTAGCATACAAAGTGTGGCAATTAAAGTCTACCGATATCCCCAGAAGGTAATTCATTCAGTCTGTTATATGCATTCTGTGAACTTTATATTCTTCTTATTTAAGATAATGCAATACATTTCAGGAAGTCATGTTTGTAGAATTACAATTATTAAAAATGTGAATTCGACTTTCAAATAAGACCAAAAATGTATAAGTGTTGTTATGTCCCTTGTCTGTGCAAAGAATAGAAATAGACATATTGGGGCAATTTATCATAGACCAGCATTTAACGCAGGGCTATGATATCATCTGCGCTGCCGGATGATGCGCCTAATTTATGATGAGGCGCAGGCCTCGTCATATAGACACATCCTCTGGCAGTCCATGCACCTAACAAAAATATGTGGCAGCTTGGAGCTGTCATAGACATCTGTCTTAATTTACTCCATAAAACTGCCGTAAATGAGGATATCTGTGACTGGTCCACTGGCCCATCCCCTCTATTTTTCTCCCTTGTCAAACCTATTTTTCAGAAAGTGGCTAGGGCGGCATAGAAACTTCACTTGGAACAAAAACAAACAGTGTTTTAACGTGAATTCTGAGATCTGGGAATAAGATAAGCTTAACACAGCCTATATTCTGCCACAGATGTATGTTAGAGAAGTCTCTGACTGGTTGTGGGTGGTAATCTCTGTACAAGCAATGGTAGACAGCTGAACTCACTAATATCCCTTAGGTCGTGGTACCATTTGTATGTGAAGATCCAGTGAGGAGAATACAATGGAGATGCTTTGGTAATTTATTGAGTTTACCTTGAGCAAAGACATAGAGGGCATTAGAGGTCAAAACAAAATGCTCTCACCAGCTCTGAGTCTGCTTCAGAAAAGAAAGAGACAGGACCAGAACAAACAGGATATGATATCACTGAAAGGGAGGAGTAGACAGAGAGCAAAGGCAATGGGATTTACATAATACATCCAAGAAACCTATAACAAGAATGACCACAGGGTGGCAGCATTACTTAATAAGGTAATGATATGATAACACAAATACAGCAATTTATCTTAAATGGAAGAAATACATGCTGGGACAGCACAGCCTAAGTGAATAAAAAGTTTACTAACAGTGATAAAGATAAATAAAAGTCTCAATTGTTCTGTGTCCAAGTACAGGCTGCATTGCTGAGTAGAGATGTCCCGAACTATTCGCTGGCAAACAGTTCCCGTCGAACATAGCTGGTTCGCGTTTCGCCGCGGCGGGCGAACATATGCGATGTTCGGTCCGCCCCCTATTCATCATCATTGAATAAATTTTGACCCTGTACCTCACAGTCAGCAGACACATTCCAGCCAATCAGCAGCAGACCCTCCCTCCCAGACCCTCCCACCTCCTGGACAGCATCCATTTTGGATTTATTTGGAAGCTGCATTCTTAGTGAGAGGAGGGACAGTGTAGCTGCTGCTGATTTAATAGGGAAATCGATAGCTAGGCTAGTGTATTCAGTGTCCACTCCAGTCCTGAAAGACTCTTCTGAACCCTGCTGTAAGGACAGCACCCCAAAAAGCCCTTTTTAGGGCTAGAACACCAGTCTCCTTTTTTTTCTCTGTGTAATCTAATTGCAGTTGCCTGCCAGCGTGTGTGTCAGGCTCACAGCGTATACTGTGCCCACTTGCCCAGTGCACACCACTCATATGTGGTGTCACAGTAGCTTGCATAAAAAAAAATTTTTTTGGACTGTAATATAATAGCAGTCAGTTGCCTGCACGCGTGTGTCTTTCAGGCCCTGCAAGTGAATAGTGTCACCAGCGCAACTCATATCTGGTGTCATCACAGTAGATAACATTTTTTAAAAAACAACAATTTTGACATGTGAAATAATAGCAGTCAGTTGCCTGCACGCGTGTGTGTTTCAGGCCCTGCAAGTGCATAGTGTCACCAGCGCAACTCATATCTGGTGTCATCACAGTAGATTACATAAAAAATTAAATTAAAATTTTGACTGTGAAATAATAGCAGTCAGTTGCCTGCACGCGTGTGTGTTTCAGGCCCTGCAAGCGCATACTGTCACCAGCGCAACTCATATCTGGTGTCATCACAGTAAATTACATTAAAAAAAAAAACTATAATTTGACTGTAATATAATAGCAGTTATTTGTCTGCAAGCGTGTGTGTCAGACCTACAGCGTCTACAGTGCCAACTTCTGCCAGTGCACAGTGCCACTCATATCTGGTGTGACAGTAGCTTGCACGCATAGTACAACTTAACAAATAAAAAAAAAATGACAGGCAGAGGCAGGCCACCCTGCAGGGGCCGTCGTGGTCGTGGTGCTGTGATTCCCTTTGGCCCTAGAATAATGCCCAGTGTTCAGAGGCAACGTACCCTGAACTCGAAAAGTTCTGAGGACATAGTTGACTGGCTAACACAGGACACCCAATCTTCTAAAGCTTCCGCTCGGAACCTTGACGCACCATCCTCCTCCAGCTTAGCTTCGGGCACCTCTCAAGTTACCACTCGCCCGCCTGCCGCCACCACCAACGCTAGCACCACAGCTGCTTCACTTGATCTGTCAGAGGAGTTATTTACACATCAGTTGGAAGAAATGAGTGATGCGCAACAATTATTGCAAGAGGATGTAGATAACAGGGATATGTCTCAGTCAGGCAGCATTACACAGATGGATGTACGGTGTGATGATGATGATGTTGTACCCGCTGCTGCTTCCTTTGCTGAGTTGTCAGTTACAAGTGAAGCGGTTGATGATGACGATGTGTCCGTGGATGTCATGTGGGTGCCCGCTCGAAGAGAAGAAGAACAGGGGGAAAGTTCGGATGGGGAGACAGAGAGGAGGAGGAGACGAGTTGGAAGCAGGGGGAGGTCGTCGCAAGGAGCTAGTGGCATAGTCAGACAGCATGTATCGGCACCCGGGGTCAGCCAGACAGCACGCCAATCAATGCATGTTGTTGCCACCACCAGAATGCCGTCATTGCAAAGCTCAGCAGTGTGGCATTTTTTTGTATGTGTCTGCCTCTGATAACAGCGATGCCATTTGCAACCTGTGCCAAAAGAAACTGAGTCGTGGGAAGTCCAACACCCACCTAGGTACAACTGCTTTGCGAAGGCAAATGATCTCACATCACAAACGCCTATGGGATCAACACATGAGTACAAGTAGCACACAAACTCAAAGCCACCATCCTCCCCCTGGTCCAGCATCTTCAGCCACGTCAACCACTGCTGTCCTCCTTGGCCCCTCTCAACCACCCGCCACTCCGCCTCTCGCCTTGAGCAGTTCCTACTCATCTTCCCACAGTCAGGTGTCTGTCAAGGACATGTTTGAGTGTAAGAAGCCAATGTCACAGAGTCACCCCCTTGCCCGGCGTCTGACAGCTGGCTTGTCGGAACTCTTAGCCCGCCAGCTTTTACCATACAAGCTGATGGAGTCTGAGGCCTTCAAAAAATTTGTAGCTATTGGGACACCGCAGTGGAAGGTACCCGGCCGAAATTTCTTTTCACAAAATGCAATCCCCAACCTGTACTCTATTGTGCAAAAGGAAATCATGGCATGTCTGGCACACAGTGTTGGGGCAAGTGTTCATCTGACCACTGATACCTGGTCTGCAAAGCACGGTCAGGGCAGGTATATCACCTACACTGCGCATTGGGTAAACCTGCTGACGGCTGCCAAGCATGGAATGCGTGGCTCTGCAGAGGAGTTGGTGACACCGCCACGACTTGCAGGCAGGCCTGCTGTCACCTCCTCTACTCCTCCTACTCCATCCTCTTCGATAACCTCCTCGGCTGAGTCCTCTTCTGCTGCTGCGTCTTGCTCCACATTAACTGCACACCCCCAGCTCCCCAAGGGCTATTCCACATCCCGGATACGACAGTGTCACGCCGTCTTGGGGTTGACTTGCCTGAAAGCAGAGAGTCACACCGGACCAGCACTCCTGTCCGCCCTGAACGCACAGGTGGATCAGTGGCTGACTTCTCACCAACTGGAGATCGGCAAAGTGGTGTGTGACAACGGAAGCAATTTGTTGGCGGCTTTGAATTTGGGCGAGTTGACACATGTGCCGTGCATGGCACATGTGTGTAATCTGATCGTACAACGCTTTGTGCATAAGTACCCAGGCTTACAGGACATCCTCAAGCAGGCCAGGAAGGTGTGTGGCCATTTCAGGCGTTCCTACACGGCCATGGTGCACTTTTCAGACATTCAGCGGCGAAACAACATGCCAGTGAGGCGCTTGATTTGTGACATCCCGACACGTTGGAATTCAACACTCCTAATGTTCGACCGCCTGCTTGAACAACACCGGGGTGCTAGGATAGCCTCTGCGGAGCTGTGAATTTTTTTGCCACGTTACTGGACGCTCATGCGCATTGCCTGTAGGCTCATGCGTCCTTTTGAGGAGGTGACAAACCTAGTCAGTCGCACTGAAGGCACCATCAGCGACCTCATCCCATTTGTTTTCTTCCTGGAGCATTCCCTGTGAAGAGTGCTGGATGAGGCCGTAGATGAGCGTGAAGAGGAAGAGGAAGAGATGTGGTCACCATCATCACCACAAGAAACAGCCTTATAAGCATTGCTTGCTGGACCTGCGGCAACGCTGGAAGAGGAGTCTGAGGAAGAGGAGTCAGAGGAGGAATGTGGTTTTGAGAAGGAGGAAGACCAACCACAGCAGGCATCATAGGGTGCTCGTTGTCACCTATCTGGTACCCATGGTGTTGTACGTGGCTGGGGGGAAGAACAGACCTTCAGTGAGATCAGTGAGGACGAGGAACTGAACATGAGGAGCTCGGCATCCAACCTTGTACAAATGGGGTCTTTCATGCTGTCGTGCCTGTTGAGGGACCCTCGTATAAAAAGGCTGAAGGAGAACGACCTGTACTGGGTGGCCACGCTACTAGACCCCCGGTATAAGCAGAAAGTGCCTGAAATGTTACCAAATTACCGGAAGTCGGAAAGGATGCAGCAGTTCCAAAATAAATTAAAAAGTATGCTTTACACAGCGTATAAGGGTAATGTCACAGCACAACAGGAATCTAACAGGGGAAGAGGTGAAAGTAATCCTCCTCCTACCACGACCATGCCGGCAAGGACAGGATGCTTCACAGACGTGTTGTTGATGGAGGACATGCAGAGCTTTTTAAGTCCTACGCATCGCCACAGCCCTTTGGGGTCCACCCTCAGAGAACGACTCGACCGACAGGTAGCACTACCTCGCCTTAACTAGAGATATCGACACTCTGAGGAGCGATGAACCCCTTGAGTACTGGGTGTGCAGGCTTAACCTGTGGCCTGAGCTATCCCAATTTGCGATAGAACTTCTGGCCTGCCCCGCTTCAAGTATCCTGTCAGAAAGGACCTTCAGAGCAGCAGGAGGTATTGTCACTGAGAAGAGAAGTCGCCTAGGTCAAAAAAGTCTAGATTACTTCACCTTTATTAAGATGAATGAGGGATGGATCCCGAAGGGACTGACAGTGGGCGATACATTCGACTAAAAAAGGCCTGATGAGATGAGCTGCCTTGGGCTAAAAATGGTCCACACGCTGCTGTATTTTATCTCTGAATGCCGGATGACTTGCGTGACTTATCCGCCACCAACTAGGGTTCAAGCCGCAATGTTTTAGGGCACTTTCTGCCTGGGAAACATCAATTTTTCAGGCATGTGTACATGCCTAATTTTTCTGGCCTCTGGTGCTGCACTGTGGCTGCAAAAAACAAACCAAAAAATATGCACATACATGTGTCAATTCCCCTTCGTGATCGTTACCTTGTTGTGGTGAAGGGGCTTGCGTATCACAATGAAGCGACCACCTCTATCAGTGTTGGCACACCCCAACACTGGCAATGGCAATGTTGTTGGCACACCCCAGATGATAAGGTCGTTGCTTCATTGTGAACAGACCAAAAGCGATCGGCTGAATAATTTTGCATAGAAAAAACATAAATTTTCTTTGTAATCATCTAAGGTGATCATTAAAGCCTACTAGGCCAACAATGGGCCCACACTGCAGAATAATTGTTTTCTGGGTCATTTAACTATCACTGAACTACCTCAGCACGACCATAGGCTTTGAAAAAAAAACATCGCCTGCAATCTCCCAAACGTTTGCACGAGCACAGTCATCACTACACCAAGATTGACGCATAGAAGAATAAAATTTATGTCATGAGTGTGTCAACTATTGACAACTCTTTGCGGTTGTCTAAAATCTATTCCATACACGTCCCTTGATAGGGGACGTAACAGGGATTAAACTGATAGGAATAGTACTACTTAACACACCACTCCTATCTGGTGGCACAGTATATTGCACACGCAGTGCCCCAAATTGGAAGTAGGAGGACCAACCAAGCATCTTTTTCCATCTCCCGGTTCCTAAAATCTATTCCATACACGTCCCCTAATAGGGGACGTAACAGGGATTAAACTGATAGGAATAGTACTACTTAACACACCTTATAATAATAATAATAATACTAGTGGACGTAACAGGGATTGAACTGATAGGAATAGTACTACTTAACACACTACTCATATCTGGTGGCACACACAGTACATTGCATGCGCAGTGCCCCAAATTGGAAGTAGGAGGACCAACCAAGCATCTTTTTCCATCTCCCGGTTGCTAAAATCTATTCCATACACCGGCCCCTGATAGGGGACAAAACAGAGATTAAACTGGTAAGAACAGATTTTTTTTAATAAAAAAAAAAGAGGACAGCCTCTGCGGAGCTGGGTATTTTTTGGCCGCGTTACTGAACGCTCATGCACAATGGCTGTAGGCTCATGCGTCCTTTTGCGGAGGTGACAAACCTGGTCAGTCAAACCCAAGGCAACATCATTGACCTCATCCCATATGCGTTTTTTCTGGAACGTGCCCTGCGAAGAGTGCTGGATCAGGCCGTAGATGAACATGAAGAGGAAGAGTTGTGGTCACCATCACCACCAGAAGCAGCCTTGTCGTCGTCGATTGCGGCAACGCAGAGAGAGGAGTCTGAAGAAGAGGAGTCAGAGGAGGAAGGTAGCTTTGAGGAGGTGGAAGACCAAACACAGCAGGCATCCCAGGGGGCTTGTTGTCACCTTTCGGGGACCCTTGGTGTTGTACGTGGCTGGGTGGAGGAAGAGACCTTCAATGACGTCAGTGAGGACAAGGAACGGGACATGCTTGGTATCCAACCTTGTGCAAATGGGGAGTTTGCGGTTGTGCAAATGGACTGTTTACGGTTGTTTGCGGTGCGTTAAACGGGGAGTTTGGTCTGTCAGAGTTTGGTCTGTCACTGTGAAGCGGGCGTAACCCTTACACTACCTGATTGATACAACATCATACCTGATCGTATACACACACTGAATGTTTTAAAGCACGTTATTCCAAACAATTTAGGAATGTTAGGTGATTTATGCCCTTTATGGATTAAAACCCCACTCTGCGTCAACTACGTAATTTTCCATGGGCGTTTTGCCATGGATCCCCCTCCGGAATGCCACAGTCCAGGTGTTAGTTTCCTTGAAACAACGTTTCCATCACTATTGTGGCCAGAAAGAGTCCCTGTGGGTTATAAAATTCGCCTGCCTATTGAAGTCTATGGCGGTTCGCCCGTTCGCGAACATTTGCGAAAATTCGCGTTCGCCGTTCGCGAACGAATAATTTTGTGTTCGCGACATCTCTATTGCTGAGTGATTATCTCAGGGACATGCATTCAACACACTGGACATCCTGAGGAGGAGTGGCTAAAAAGTATAAACTTTTATGCAAGCAACACAGACTCTAAGCTCCAATAAAAGATCTATAAGGAAGGATATCTGAGACCCCCTCTTGTGTATTACACCATGACTAGGTGTTGATTATGTGTTTGTGCCCTGCCAGGATGGTCAGCGGGATTGTTGGCTATGTGCCTGTGCACTGCCAGGATGGCCAACAGAAGCCTGCCCAATGAACACAGGTCAGAGTGATACTTTTTACTATGTATGAGATTTGTCTGTCTGTATATATCTTTAGCACTGTTAGTAAACTTTTTTTTATACCAGAAATAGCATGGGGGGGGGGGGGGTTATAAATTCTTCCCATTGAGCTTATTTTTAGTAAAGTTAATAGTTGTAAGTTTTTTTTTAATTTCAGTTAGGCACATTTCATACTAACGCTTATTTTCTTGGACCTCTCTACTTTTCCGCAAAATCTTCGCCATCTGGCCCCATTAACTATAATGGAGATCCGGTCTCAAAAAGGGCAAATATGCCGAGAATCTGCTGGATGAAAACAGACTGGATCTCCGTCAGTGCCCATTATAATTTATGGGGCCGGACGGTGACGCTTTAGCTTCCAGGACAGCCTAGTGTAAAACTAGCCTTATCCCATGCCATCAGCACATAACATTATCTTATATTTTATCTCTAAGCTCAGCCATATGATAGATACACCTACATCTTAGCTAAATCTTTAGATTGCCCCATTAATATGCTCTCTACAATTGGCCAAGTGTGCTTTTTTTATTATTATTATTTTTTTTTTAAGAGGAGCAGGGAATAAACATCTGCTAGACAATTCTGTCAGTGGCCTATAGTACTGCACTTCAGGAAAAGCTAGGACACTTTGAAATCCAACATGTTTGACTTTCGGGGGTGGAAAAGGGGGGGTAAACACTAACAAACACAAGACTATTGTACAAGAACTCTGTATATTTGCTGTTTGAATTAATTTAATAATACACAATCACACCCCAATCTTACCTGAATAGTTATGATGTCACAGTAAATTATTTGGCAGTTACACATTTATAACGTCATAGCAGATAAATGGTCAGAGTTATGATGTCACAGCTACTTTCTTGAATAATACACATTTTTGATGTCACAGCTAGAGATGAGCAAATCAATTCTAAACAAATATGACCTGAATTTTCAAAAAACAAATCAGAATTTTTGGTGATTTTTCAAAGAGGTTGTTTGTTACCAGCAGCTATGTGTTTCCCATAGTCATATGTGTTACTGTCACTTCAATATCACTAACGCAGGCTTGGCATTAAAAAGCTAAAAGAGTTGCATATAGTCCAAGTAGACCACAGAATGTCATCCAAAACTTTTTAGGGCAAATAGAGCACTTTCTATTTGGGTCAAATTTATTTTCATCTGAATGGAATTGCCTGACTAATCTGGCCGAATTAAATCTCAAGAAATTTGCTAGTCACACCTATTTGAAATAAAATCTGAAGCTATAGCAGCTACCGATTAACCCCTTAAGGACCAGGCTCATTTTCACCTTAAGGACCAGGCCATTTTTTGCAAATCTGACCAGTGTCACTTTAAGTGCTGATAACTTTAAAACGCTTTTACTTATACAGGCCATTCTGAGATTGTTTTTTCGTCACATATTGTACTTCATGACACTGGTAAAATAAAGTAAAAAAAATTATTTTTTTTGCATAATAAAATACCTAATTTACCAAAAATTTGGAAAAATTAGCAAATTTCAAAGTTTCAGTTTCTCTACTTCTGTAATACATAGTATTGTGATGACTTAACATTCCCCATATGTCTACTTCATGTTTGAATTATTTTGGGAATGATATTTTATTTTTTGGGGATGTTACAAGGCTTAGAAGTTTAGAAGCAAATCTTGAAATTTTTCTGAAATTTACAAAAACCCAATTTTTAGGGACCACTACAGCTCTGAAGTCACTTTGCGAGGCTTACATAATAGAAACCGCCCAAAAATGACCCCATTCTATAAACTACACCACTCAAGGTATTCAAAACTGATTTTACAAACTTCGTTAACCCTTTAGGTGTTGCACAAGAGTTATTGGCAAATGGGGATGAAATTTGAGAATTTCATTTTTTTGCCTAATTTTCCATTTTAACCCATTTTTTCCACTAACAAAGCAAGGGTTAACAGCCAAACAAGACTATATCTTTATTGCCCTGACTCTGCCGTTTACATAAACACCCAATATGTGGCCGTAAACTACTGTACGGCCACACAGCGGGGCGTAGAGTGAAAGGTGCGCCATATGGTTTTTGGAAGGCAGGTTTTGCTGGACTGTTTTTTTGACACCATGTCCCATTTGAAGCCCCCCTGATGCACCCCTAGAGTAGAAACTCCATAAAAATGACCCCATCTAAGAAACTACACCCCTCAAGGTATTCAAAACTGATTTTACAAACTTCATTAACCCTTTAGGTGTTGGACAAGAGTTATTGGCAAATGGGGATGAAATTTGAGAATTTCATTTTTTTGCCTAATTTTCCATTTTAACCCATTTTTTCCACTAACAAAGCAAGGGTTAACAGCCAAACAAGACTATATCTTTATTGCCCTGACTCTGCCGTTTACAGAAACACCCAATATGTGGCCGTAAACTACTGTACGGCCACACAGCGGGGCGTAGAGTGAAAGGTGCGCCATATGGTTTTTGGAAGGCAGGTTTTGCTGGACTGTTTTTTTGACACCATGTCCCATTTGAAGCCCCCCTGATGCACCCCTAGAGTAGAAACTCCATAAAAATGACCCCATCTAAGAAACTACACCCCTCAAGGTATTCAAAACTGATTTTACAAACTTCATTAACCCTTTAGGTGTTGCACAAGAGTTATTGGCAAATGGGGATGAAATTTGAGAATTTCATTTTTTTGCCTAATTTTCCATTTTAACCCATTTTTTCCACTAACAAAGCAAGGGTTAACAGCCAAACAAGACTGTATCTTTATTGTCCTGACTCCGCTGTTTACAGAAACACTCCATATGTGGCCGTAAACTACTGTACGGCCACACAGCGGGGCGTAGAGTGAAAGGTGCGCCGTATGGTTTTTGGAAGCCAGATTTTGCTGGACAGTTTTTTTGACACCATGTCCCATTTAAAGCCCCCCTGATGCACCCCTAGAGTAGAAACTCCATAAAAGTCACCCCATCTAAGAAACTACACCCCTCAAGGTATTGAAAACTGATTTTACAAACTTTGTTAACCCTTTAGGTGTTGCACAAGATTTAATGGAAAATAGAGATACAATTTCAAAATTTCACTTTTTTGCCAGATTTTCCATTTTAATTTTTTTTTTCCAGTTACAAAGCAAGGGTTAACAGCCAAACAAAACTCATTATTTATGGCGCTGATTCTGTAGTTTACAGAAACACCCCATATGTGGTTGTAAACCGCTGTACGGGCACACGGCAGGGCGCAGAAGGAAAGGAATGCCATACGGTTTTTGGAAGGCAGATTTTGCTGGACTGGTTTTTTGACACCATGTCCCATTTGAAGCCCCCCTGATGCACCCCTAGAGTAGAAACTCCAAAAAAGTGACCCCATTTTAGAAAGTACGGAATAGGGTGGCAGTATTGTTGGTACTAGTTCAGGGTACATATGATTTTTGGTTGCTCTATATTACACTTTTTGTGCGGCAAGGTAACAAGAAATAGATTTTTTGGCACGTTTTTTTTTGTTATTTACAACATTCATCTGACAGGTTAGATCACGTGGTAATTTTATAGAGCAGGTTGTCACGGACGCAGAGATACCTAATATGTATATAATTTTTTTTATTTATGTAAGTTTTATACAATAACTTCATTTTTAAAACCAAAAAATTGTTTAGTGTCTCCATAGTCTGAGAGCCATAGTTTTTTCAGTTTTTGGGCGATTATCTTGAGTAGGATCTAATTTTTTGCGGGATGAGATGACAGTTTGATTGGCACTATTTTGGGGTGCATATGACTTTTTGATCGCTTGCTATTACACTTTTTGTGACGTAAGATGGCAAAAAATTGCTTTTTTTACACAGTTTTTTTTTTTTTTTACGCTGGTCACCTGAGGGGTTAGGTCATGTGATATTTATATAGAGCCGGTCGATACGGACGCGGCAATACCTAATATGTATACTTTATTTTTATTTATGTAAGTTTTACACAATGATTTTATTTTTGAAACAAAAAAAATGATGTTTTAGAGTTTCCATAGTCTAAGAGCCATAGTTTTTTCAGTTTTGGGGCGATTATCTTGAGTAGGGTCTCATTTTTTGCGGGATGAGATGACGGTTTGATTGGTACTATTTTGGCGTACATGCGACTTTTTTGATCACTTTTATTACCTTTTTTGGGAAGTAAGGTGGGCAAAATTTAAATTTTCTCATAGTTTTTATTTTTTTATTTTTATGGCGTTCACTGTGCGGGGAAAGTAACATGACCGTTTTATAGATCAGGTCGTTACGGACGCGGCGATACCTAATATGTGTAGTTTATTTTATTTTTTTAATTTTTATTCAGTGATAAATGTTTTTTTTTTATCTTAACTTTTTTCACTTATTTTTTTAATTTTTTGACCCAGACCCACTTGGTTCTTGAAGATCCAGTGGGTCTGATGTCTGTAAAATACAGTACAGAACCTATATAGGTTTCTGTACTGTATTTTACTTACACTGAACAGATCTATGCTTTCAGCACAGATCTGTTCAGTACCATGGACAGCAGGATGCCTGAGCAGGCGTCCTGTTGCCATGGGAACCTTCCCCGTCTGCCACAACTTCGCAGACGGGGAAGGGTGAGGACGGGGCTTCGGGGGGCTGTCTGGGGGCTCTCTCCCTCTCCCATCGGGGGGCTGCAAAGGCCCAGCAGCCCCCCGATCGGAGAGGGAGGGAGCTCCCTCTTACTGTTAACCTTTTCCATACAGCGGTCCGTACGGACCGCTGTATGGAAAGGGTTAAACGGCTGATATCGCATCAACGATGTCAGCCGTTTATACCAGGGTGCCAGCAATGTGCTGGCACCCTGGTATACCCACTGTACACCAACGATTACGCAATGGGAGGCGGGCGGGGGATCGCGATCCCGCCTGCCGCACCGCCCGCCTCCCGCAACACCCCCACCACCTGCGACACCCCCCCTGCACCACCCGCCGCCATCAAATCGTGCAGGGGTGCAGGGGGGGGTACACAATATTGATTTTAGGCACTCTAAAGTTTCTGATCCCCGCGGTCAGGGACCGCGGGGATCAGAAACTGCAAAAAGCGCAGCAAACCGCAGGTCTGAACTGACCTGCGGTTTGCTGCGATCGCCGACACGGGGGGGTCACATGACCCCCCCTGGCGTTTTAACAGGATGCCGGCTGAATGATTTCAGCCGGCATCCTGTTCAAATTAACCCCTGCGGCGCCGGGATGCCGATTTTAAAGTTAGGACGTACCGGTACGTCCTTGGTCCTTAAGGACTCGGGAAATAGGGCGTACCGGTACGTCCTATGTCCTTAAGGGGTTAAAAACTACTTGTAATGTTGCAATAGCTTTCAAGTTTGAAACTGTGATGTCACCGCAGCTGACCTGACTGAATCTCATTTATGATATCACAGAAGCTAACCTAACTGAATCCCATTTATGATGTCACAGAAGGTTACCTAACTGAATCCCATTTATGATGTCACAGAAGGTTACCTAACTGAATCTCATTTATGATGTCACAGAAGCTTACCTAACTGAATCCCATTTATGATGTCACAGAAGGTTACCTAACTGAATCCCATTTATGATGTCACAGAAGCTTACCTGACTGAATCTCATTTATGATGTCACAGAAGCTAACCTAACTGAATCCCATTTATGATGTGACAGAAGGCTACCTAACTGAATCCCATTTATGATGTAACAGAAGCTAACCCAACTGAATCCCATTTATGATGTCACAGAAGCTTACCTGACTGAATCTCATTTATGATGTCACAGAAGCTTACCTGACTGAATCTCATTTATGATGTCACAGAAGCTTACCTGACTGAATCTCATTTATGATGTCACAGAAGCTTACCTGACTGAATCTCATTTATAATGTCCTTAGCTGACTGAATCTCATGTATGATGTCACAGAAGCTTATCTGACTGAATCTCATTTATGATGCCACAGAAGCTTACCTGACTGAATCTCATTTATGATGTCACAGAAGCTTACCTGACTGAATCTCATTTATAATGTCCTTAGCTGACTGAATCTCATGTATGATGTCACAGAAGCTTACCTGACTGAATCTCATTTATGATGTCACAGAAGCTTACCTGACAGAATCTCATTTATGATGTCACAGAAGCTTACCTGACTGAATCTCATGTATGATGTCACAGAAGCTAACCTAACTGAATCTAATTTATGATGTCACAGAAGCTTACCTGACTAAATCTCATTTATGATGTCACAGAAGCTAACCTAACTGAATCCCATGTATGATGTCACAGAAGCTTACCTGACTGAATCCCATGTATGATGTCACAGAAGCTTACCTGACGGAATCTCATTTATGATGTTACAGAAACTTACCTGACTGATTCTCATTTATGATATCACAGAAGCTTACCTGACGAAATCTCATTTATGATGTCACAGAAGTTAACCTAACTGAATCTTATTTATGATGTCACAGAAGCTTACCTGACTGAATCCCATTTATGATGTCACAGATGCTTACCTAACTGAATCCCATTTATGATGTCACAGAAGTTTACCTGACTGACTCTCATTTATGATGTCACAGAAGCTTACCCGACGGACTCTCATTTATGTTGTCACAGAAGCTTACCTGACTGAAGTCCCCTTGTGATATCACAAGAGCTTGCCTGACTGAAACCCATTTATGTTTTCACAGCAGGGTACCTGATTGATTTATGATGTCACAGAAGCTTACCTAACTGAATCCCATTTATGATGTCACAGAAGTTTACCTGACTGATTCTCATTTATGATGTCACAGAAGCTTACCTGACGGAATCTCATTTATGATGTCACAGCAGCTTACCTGACTGAAGTCCCCTTGTGATGTCACAGCAGCTTACTTGACAGAAAGACAATTGTGATGTTACAGAAGCATTTGACAGAACACATTTGTTGGGTCACAGCTACCAGGACCTTTCATAGGAACATCTGCCAAACGGATAATGCACTGCAGTGTAAGTACACCCTACTAATGCTACTGCCAAAGTCACATAGTATACTTTTTTCATAACTTAGTCAATGTTACATTTAAATATAAACAATTATAAACAATTACAAACAATTATAAACAATTGCTCCACAGCAAAACCACACATGTCTAAGGGCTCCTTCACACTTGCGGCAGGACGGATACGGCAGGTCTCCCTGTCGTATCCGTCCTTCCGCTGTTTCGCCGTATCGCCGGACCGCCGCTCCGCCCTATTGACTATAATGGGGACGGGGGCTGAGCTCCGGCACAGCACGGCGGTGCACGGCGAAAGCCGCCGGACTAAAAAGTCGGACATGCAGGACTTTTTTGTCCGGCGGCTATCGCCGTGCACCGCCGTGCTGCGCTGGAGCTCAGCCCCCGTCCCTATTATAGTCAATGGGGACGGAGCGGCGGTCCGGCGGCTTGGCGAAACAGCGGAAGGACGGATCCAACAGGGAGACCAGCCTGTCGGATCCGTCCTGCCGCAAGTGTGAAGGAGCCTTTAGGGCTCGTTCACATCACCATCTGGATTTCCGTTCTATTCATACGTTCAGAGGATGAATAAAATGCAAATAAACGGATCTGTTGTAAAACCTATTCACTTCTATGGAGGTGATAAAGTGTCAGTTACACTCCGTTTGGCTCTTTTCCATCAGCTTCACGTTATTTTAGATGGAAAAAAAAATCCTACATGCAGGACTTTTGCTCCAGTCTAAAATAACGGATTTATGACGGATCTGTTTTGTTTTGCAAATGATGAGTGACGGATTGTAATGGAATGCTTTCTATGTGATCCGTTATGCAATCAGTTTTTCTGTACGTTTATTTTTTCTAAACATGCTCAAATAAAATTTGAAACAAAAAAAAAGGTTCTGTTTAAAAACAATGAATAACGGAACATAACGGAAAGCGAACGGATGTGTTGTGTCTGTTTTTAAACTGATCTGTTGGCTTTCCGTTATTTTTTTACTTTCTGTTATTTTGAACGGGTTACAAATATAATGGAAAGCCTAGCGGTGATGTGAACAAAGCCTTACAGCAAATTGCCACATTTTCCATTGAAGTTTTTGGCTACACGTTTTTTTAGGTGAGACATTAAAAGAATGAGTTTTACTTGTAAAAAAAAAAGGATCGATAAATGCATGGCAAAACCTTGGCAGTTTGTGGTAAATGCTAGGCATAAGCGGCATAGGCAATATTCGTTTTCGTGCTATTTTGTTAATTTTTCTCATAATATTCGCAATATATTTTCAAATTCTAGAATTCGTGATCTCCAGTAATTATTTTCGCAATTGTGCAAATTGGCACTAATGGTGTACATAGTTTTTGCGCAAAATACATGCAACTTTACGTTTTATCTGAGTAGATATTACTGATTGGTGCACTAAGTATTGTTGTGACATCACAGCACTATGTCTGTAGCATGGATGTATGGACAGCAGAACCTATCACACTACCTAACACCCTGCACTGGTACCTATCAGCTACACTATATCACTATCTAACCTACACTGACTATCTCCCACTAACTAGCAGCAGAAAATGGCTGCTGGGGAGGTTCTTATATAGTAAGGGGTAGGCAACTTTCCTATTGGTTGCTAGGGATGTTGCTAAGCTCAGACAAAGACATTGCAGCCTTCTCATTGGCTCACAAGCAAGAAGGAGGTTACTGATGATTACGAATATATAGCACTATATTCTACATCTTCCCGAATTCTTAAAGTGCCGATATTTGCAATTAGAATATTTGCGATCAACACTAGTAAACGCCTGCAATATTAATGCATGGTTAGTGGCCACATAGTGTGAACTCAGTCTAACAACAGATAATTGAGTTCTTGATTGAGCACTTTCTGTGTACCCAATATAGGCAAGGATAAGTTCTAACTATACCAGATAATAAAAATGTAAACACAGATTTTGCTTTTACATTTGCAGTTTTTTTTGTAGAAGTGGTCCATCAGGTCCATTTTTATTTTTTAGTGGTTTTATTATTATTTTTTTTGGGGGGGGGGGGGGGTGATGACAGTAAAGTACAGTAGATGATGCTTTTCTGCCCATTGGGGGGAAAAACTCACAGGGGGACATTAAAAAGTTGCACATTATGGCGCACAGCATCTGTGCTCCATAATGTGCGACTTTTTGAGCTTCTCAGCACTTTTCTGAAGTACCAAGAAAAAGGGGGCATGGCTTTGTGAAAGGGGAGTGGCCTCACACCGCAGTGGCAGTCACTATAACTTTCACCAGGCGCCTCTCTGCCCTGCTGGTGCACAGCAGGGCAGAGAGGCGCCTGATTTGTTAAGAGGCTTCTGCTTCTTAACAAATCAGGCGCATCTCACGCCAACGCAGAGAGATTAGGCTTGATATATCTCCCCCATAGAATGTAGCCATTAATCAAATATTAACAGAGCCTTAAAACTCATCTCTTTAGATCCAATACTGGTACAGGACAGAGAAAACACACCAAGAACTGCACGATGCGACAAGTCCTTAGAAGTGCTGCACCCACCACACATTCAGTTTTTGATTCAAGTTTCTATGCGTTTTTAACCACATCTCAGCCTCTGTGAATATACCCAAATTTGAGTTTCAGAAAAGCTGGAGAAGTTTTTTAATCTGCATTTCTCACTCCACAGAAATTCATCTCTCAAAAAATCTAAAAAAATTCATATTCTAACAATTTTTTTTTTTCACAGTGTTGCCCCAGCCTAAGGCCTCCTGTACACGACTGTAGGTGTCCCGTTGCTGTATTGCAGACCACATTTGCGGATCCGCAATACACGGGCACCGTTCCGTAGGCATTCTGTATCACGGATTCGGACCCATTCACTTTAATGGGTCAGCGAATCCGGAGATGTGGAATGGTGCGGAACGGAAGCATGGAATGGAACCCTATGGAAGCACTACGGAGTGCTTCCGTGGGGTTTCGTCCCATACTTTCGTTCCGCAAAAAGATAGAACATGTCCTATCTTTTTGTGGAGCGGGCTAATTGCGGACTCATTAAAGTGAATGGGTACGCGATCTGCTGCGGCTGCCCCAGTGTTTGTGCATTGCGACCCGCAATTTTCATGGCCATGGGGCGCACATGTTCGTGTGCAGGAGGTCTAAATGTGGGTCAATGTGGGCAACTGTGTTCAATGCAGTTTGTGTAACCAAACAAAGGAAAATAGTGCAAAAAAAATATAGAAGAAGCAGCATTTCCTTTTTTCTTGGGTTGTTTGCTTAAAAAATATATAGAAAATAATCACCAACAGTTTTTTAAACTTGTAAGTAGAGATGAGGGAATTTATGAAAAGTTCGAAAAAAATCATACTTACCTGATCCAGTTGATTCCGACAGGCCGGCTGCCGTCATCTAGCTTGAAGATCTTGTGTCTTCACGAAGGCTGGTGTGGTGATGTCATACGTGACCGTGTGCAAGATTTTCAATCAAGATGACTTTTTTTTACACTATTTCTGGTTAAATCAATTTGCTCAAATTTATCCTGAAATTCGGATGCAAGTCCACGAAGTGGACTACAATTCGCTTAACACTAGTGATGAGCGGCATAGGCAATATTCAAATTTGCGATATTTCACGTATTTAGGGCCAAATATTCGCCATAAATTTGCAAATTTGCAAATTTGTGATCTCCAGTCATTGTTTACTTGATTGTGAAAATCGGCAATGTAATATATTTACGATAAATTTGCGATAAATTTGTGATTAGAATATTCAACACTATTCGCAAATACGAATATATAGCACTATATTCTAAATATTCGTAAATTCTCAAAGTGGCGATATTCGCAATTAAAATTTGCTATTTGAATATTTGCGCTCAGGACTACTCAACACTACTTGTTTTTTTAGCTTGTAAAAAACACCATGAAATGCTGGCATTTTTACAAGCATTTTTTTGGGGTGGTGCTTTTTAGACATCACATTTTTTATGACATTTTTATCCTATGGAGAAGTGTATGGGAAAAACACCACACTCAGAACATGCTGAAAATTACAAAAAAATGCAAAGGAAGCAAAAATACAAGGAAACTGTCTTAAAATGGCACCACACAAAAAAAAATGATTATAGGGTATTTATTTCTAATTTCCTATTGGCCAACATGTAATATGTGGTCGCTGCATTTTTAGTCAAAAAAGAAAAATAGACAAACAGGATTTTTTTCGAAAAAAGGCGCAGTGTGAAACCATTCTTATGGCATTTTATTGGAATTTTTAGTGTCATATATTACGTCCATTTTTTGTCCATACATTTAAAAAAAAAAGTCTGCTAAAGTGTAACTGTCCTTTTTTTTTTTTTGTAATGTATAGGGGCAGTGATACTGACCATTTTTGTAATATACTTTAAAGGGTTTCTGTCACCAGAATTAACCCTATTAAACTGGCTGACATGTGCTAATGTCAGCAGACCATAACTCTCCTAATCTTATGCTTATGGATGCGCCCGTTACTGCACAATTTTAACTTTTATGATAGGCTAATTAGCCTCTAGGAGCAAGGGGGGCATTGCTCCTGCTCCTAGAGGCTCAGTTCGCCCCCCTCAAGAAACGCCCTGCCGTCCTTGATTGACAGGACCAGCGTTTGTCTTCCCCTGCCGGCACTGTGTGCTGAATAAATCTCGCGCCTGCGCAGTCCCTGCACACAGGGCCGGCAGGAGGAGATGAACACTGCCTGGCCCTGTCAATCAGGGCGTAAATTGAGGTGGGCAAACTGACCTTCTAGGAGCAGGAGCAACGCCCCACCTGCTCCTAGAGGCTAATTAGCATATCTGCAAAGTTAAAATTGTGCAGTAATGGGGGCATCCATAAGCATGAGATTAAGAGAACGACAGTTGCACTTTAAAGTCTATGGAGAAAAATGCCATACATACAGCATACTGTGTTCTGAAAAAACACATCACTGAAGTCTTAACCATCACAATCCAAAATGCTATGTATATATGTAAAGACATTCATATAGAAAGGTCATTATCTGCCACTCACCCCTCGAAATGATACAAAAATCCTATGCACTGTATGTAGGCAATGTCAAATTTTACTATAGATCTTCAAATAACATATGGCCACAGCAGTTTAGTTCCCCCAAAAAGCATTGCTAAATGTTGTCGGTGAAATTGGCCTTAAAGTGATTAACACAATACAGCACAGAGTAATGAAAAGTATGAAAAATGATCATCTATAACACAAATAACACAAGGATTAAACTGTAAACAGGCATCAAGTAGCAAAACAGAATATTTAACAAGTACATGATCTGACAACAAACTGCTTGATACCTAATGTTAAGCAAATTGGGTGCATCCAACATATTGGCTGCTAAGCCTGACAATTACATGAAAAATAGAGACAACAGTGATCTTCTGTTTCAGCAAAGTTGTCACTATGGGATTCATGAGATTTGGGAAGATATTGATATAGCTAAACCCAGAAATTAGCTTCATTTATTTCCACGTCCTCCTAATGACAGCTACTGTCTTGAGGCATTAAATCAGCAATCCTACGGAGGAAATTGAGAAACTGTGCAATCCTCATTTATTGACATTGTGTTTGACATCTCAGCCAAAGTTCGCCAACTCCCAAAGGCCTTGCTGATATGAAGCGCCATCTGAAATCTGATTGTACTATGAAAAAACGGTGAAAATGATAGAGTGATCAAATCCCAGGGCGTATAAAAATAGAGATGAAACCTAGACCTTGGAAATCGAGACAAAATGAATGGTGTGTAGACAATTAATATGCAGTGGTATACAAGGTGAGAAAAAAACATGTAACTATACTGTAGTAAAATGTACTAAATGTAGATGATATATACAATATCATGTACAATAGCAGCTTTTATATGGGAATGGGAAAAATACAATCAATACTCCCTGCTTTGCCACTCCCTGGCCCTGTCAATCCAAGCAGCGAGGAGGGGCTGGCCACAGTAAGGAGAAGAGCACTGGTGATGCCTTCATTGCACCAAAGGTCTAATTTACATATTAAGAAAAAGTATTATAACTAAGCAACGGAGCCTCTGTTCAACAAAAGAAAAACAGTGTTTTTATTCAGGTGATATCTGTTTTTTTATTTTATTTTTATTGCTTACTAGCAGAAGGACCCGGCTTCGCACGGGTATATTTCATCTATTTTATTTTATGTTTCTGTGTGTCGTAAAAAGATATCAACAGTTTCCCCCATAACAGTGACCTCTACAGTACCCGCCCCTTTAACAATGACCTCCATAGTGCCCACCCCTTTAAAAGTGATCTCCACAGTGCCTGCCCCTTTAACAGTGACCTTCAAAGTCGCTGCCCCCTTAACAATGACCTCCACAGTGCCTGCCCCTTTAACTGTGACCTCCACAGTGCCCGCCCTTTTAACATTGACCACCCCTTTAACAGTGACCTTCATAATGGCTGCCCCTTTAACAATGAACTTCACGGTGACTGCCCATTTAACAGTGACTTCTACAGTGCCCTCCCCTTTAACAATGATCTCCACAATGCCTGCCCCTTTTAACATTGACCACCCCTTTAACAATGACCTTCATATTGGCCACCCCTTTAACAGTGACCTCCACAGTACCTGCCCCTTTAACAGTGACTTCCACAGTGCTCGCCTCTTTAACAGTGACCTCTGCACTGCCTGCTCTTTTAACAGTGACCTCCACAGTGCCCGACCCTTCAATAGTGACCTCTACAGTGCCCGCCCCTTTAACAGTGACCGCCTCATTAACAGTTACCTCCACAGTGCCTGCCCCTTTAACAGTGACCTCCACAATGCTCGCCCCTTTAACATTGACCACCCCTTTAACAGTGGCCTTCACAGTGCCCGCCCCTTTAATAATAACCTCCACAGTACCTGCCCCTTTAATAGTGACCTCAACACTGCCCGCTCCTTTAACATTGACCACCACTTTAACAGTGCCCTTGACAGTGCCCGCCCCTTTAACATTGACCATGACCTGCCCCTTTAACATTGACCATGACCACCCCTTTAACAGTTACCTTCATAGTGGCCGCCCCTTTAACAGTGACCTTCACAGTCCCCGCCCCTTTAACTGTGAATTCCACAGTGCCCACCCCTTTAACAGTGACCTATACAGTGCTCGCCCCTTTAAAATTGACCACCCCTTTAACAGTGACCTTCATAGTGGCTGCCCCTTTAACAGTGACTTCCACATTACCCACCCCTTTAACAGTGACTTCCACAGTGCCCGTCCCTTTAACAGTGACCTTTGAAGTGCCTGCCCCTTTAACAGTGACCTCCACAGTACCCGTCCCTTTAACAGTTAACTCCACAGTGCCGCCCCTTTAACAGTGAACTCTACAGCTCTCGTCCGTTTACTAGTGGCCCCTGCCCCATGCATGTAGCAGTGTAGTTGTGCCGTCATATGTCATATGACTGAATATTTAAGGACCTGTGACCTGCTGAAAACTGTGATCAGTTGTTATGGCAACTTGGAGTAGGACCTGCGAGCTTCTATTGGCAGATAAGGGACATGTGATCATGTGTATGGCAGTTGGGATATGAGTGAAAGATTTGCAGGCTTCTATTGGCTAATGCAGGTCATTTTTCAGGAATGGTAAGTCTTAGAGAGCTGAGACCAGTCTAAAACCTTCCTGGACACCTGATGTATCTGTGTGCCAAATTTGGTGAAGATCGGTTCAGTCCTTTGCTCACGCATAAAGAACATCTAGACGTCTAAACAGACAGAAACTCATTTTTATATATCTATCTATCTATCTATCTATCTATCTATATATATATATATATGAGATATACCGTATTTTTATTTGTGAAATGGGTAGTTTAAACTTGTAATATTTAAATGTTTTTTTAAACAACAAATTTTACCCCCCTTAGGGGACTAGAACATGGGATCTTTTGATCCCTTGTCCCATTCACAATAATAGAAATCTATTATGATGAATGGGATTCTGCCACCCTTCCTGCTAAGCTGTGCCTCATGCACAGCTCAGCAGGCAGATTACTATGACAGGCCTGGGAAGCTTCAAAAGTGCTGAGGTTGTCATAGTAACTGGTCATAGCCCCGGCAATTTCACTGTGGGGACTCCGATTGGTAGGCAGAGAGACGCATCCCTCTGCCTAACCTCACAGGTGCCACGATCGCTGTTGAACTGTTGCATTATACAGCTAGCACCCACCTTGTATGATGCCGTGTAACTAAAGATGTCTGTGTGTATCAAGTCAAATAGGCAGGGTGATAAGCTGTAATAATAAGGGTCCATTCACAAATCTGCAACTGTTTTGCGGTCCACAAATTGCAGATCCACAAAACACAGACACCGGCCATGTATGTTCCGCATTTTGCGGACCGCACATGGCTGGCACTATATTAGAAATGCCTTTTCTTGTCCATGTCTGCGGACAAGAATAGGACATGTTCTATTTTTTCGCTGGGCCACGGAACGGAAGTGCGGCTGCGGACAGCACACTGTAGGCTGTCCGCTTGTTTTGCGCCCTATTGAAAATGAATGGGTCCACACCCGTTACGCAAAATTGTGGAACGGATGCGGACCCATTTTGCGGATGTGTGAATGGACCCTTAGGCACATGTCCATAGTCAAGGATTGAAATAGCATGACAAGGAGGCTGGAGGCCTCTGCATGCTACACACAGGTGTCTTCTCCAGACTGAAGATGGATTATCCTTAGCAACGCTGTGAGAACTTCACTAAGAAGACTCTTTACACCATGTGTTCTAGTAGAAAGAAACATATTTCCCTAATAAAGTATATAACAAAAATGTTTTACATACCTGTACCTACACTATATTAAAAATGAACTGAAACAATGTTACATTTTAAACACCCATGATGTAAACAACAATTGCTGTATAGTAGTTCAGCCACTGAACTAATTGGGGTTGCAGCGTGACTCGTTGCTGTGACCATAAACTGAGAATCATCCAAAGTTCAAAACTGGGTTGTGGTCATGGCACCTCGTGCATTGCACTGTGACTTCACTCAGGTCAATGGCTGTACTGCTGCATAGTGATTGTTGGACACATGATGGGTGTTGCGTCAAAGATTGCCCTGTAACCCAGCATAAAAAATGAAGTCCATTGTACCCGTCCCTGATAGTCGAGTGATACTCTTTCGAGTAGTACTGATGTGTGTGAGTGTGTCAAGCAGGCCATGCTAGTGTCACGGAAGCTGTGCAGGAAACTAGAAAAGAAAACACAAAATGAATATACGACTGACTGGATCCAAAACTAAGGAACAAAAAGGGATAGCCCTGCATCAGACCTGGCTCTCTCCCTGACTGCTCAGCCTATGCGAAAATCCCAATGGTAGATGATCGCATATCCTTGTACCTCGACTGTATAACACCTGAACACCCTATAATAGTGAGGGAACGCGACCACCGGCTCCCTACTCTAGATACGGAGGGAGTCAGGGTCACCTGGGATCCAGCAAACAGAAAGACACAAATAAATGAACAAAACTTATCTTGTAGCAGACTCAGAAGTAGGAACAACATGCACACACTTCAGGAAGTTGTATAAACCGCAAAGTGATGCACTATGGGAAAAGGATTTAAAGGGATGCAATCAGTGCAACTACATGACAGCTGAGAGAAGCTAACGAGATGAGAAAATGAAAGCAAAACAAAGGAACCTCAAGGAGGAGGTTCTAGACGTCTGTCAGAGCTTCTCAGATGTCTGGTGGTGACAGTACCCCTCCTTCTACGAGTGGACTCCGGACACTCAGGGCGCACCTTCTCAGGATGGGACCTATGGAAAGCCCTGATGAGACAAGTGGCCTTAATGTCCGTCACTGGGACCCACATCCTCTCCTCAGGGCCATAACCCTCCCAATGAACGAGGTACTGGAGAGAACTGCAGACAACATGAGAATCCACAATCCTAGAGACCTGAAATTCAAGATTACCATCAACCACAATCGGAGGAGGAGGCAAAGACGAGGGTACAATGGGTTGGACATAAGGTTTTAATAAGGACTTATGAAAAACATTATGGATCTTCCAAGTCTGAGGAAGATCAAGACGGTAGGCAACAGGATTGATGACGGACAAGATTTTATAAGGCCCAATAAACTTAGGACCCAACTTCCAGGAGGGAACCTTTAATTTGATATTCTTAGTAGACAACCACACCAGATCACCAACATTCAGGTCTGGACCAGGCACACGTCTCTTATCCGCCACACGCTTATATCTCTCACTCATGCTCTTTAGATTATCCTGAATCTTTTGCCAAATAGATGACAACGACGAGGAGAATCTGTCCTCCTCAGGTAAACCAGAAGACCCCTCTCCCGAGAATGTCCCAAACTGCGGATGAAACCCATATGCACCAAAAAATGGTGACTTATCAGAGGACTCCTGACGATGGTTATTTAAAGCAAACTCAGCAAGAGACAAAAAAGAACACCAATCCTCCTGATTCTCCGCCACAAAACAGCGCAGATATATCTCCAGATTCTGATTGACACGCTCCGTCTGGCCATTCGACTGCAGGTGGAAAGCAGAAGAGAATGACAACTGAACCCCCAAGCGAGAACAGAAAGCCTTCCAGAATCTGGAAACAAACTGCGTGCCCCTATCAGAGACTATGTCTGAAGGAATACCATGCAATTTGACAATGTGATCAATAAATGCCTGCGCCAGCGTCTTAGCATTGGGCAGGCCAGGAAAAGGGATGAAATGCACCATTTTGATAAAATGGTCCACCACCACCAGAATCACAGTCTTCCCCGAGGAATGAGGCAGGTCTGTAATGAAGTCCATGGACAGATGTGTCCAAGGACGGGAAGGAATGGGTAAGGGAAGGAGAAGACCTGATGGCCGTGAATGAGGGACTTTGGCACGAGCGCATGTCTCGCAGGCTGCCACAGAACCCTCAACCGACTTACGAAGCGCCGGCCACCAGAATCTCCGAGCGATGAGATCCACTGTGGCTCTTGCCCCCGGGTGCCCAGCAAGGACAGTATCGTGGTGTTCCTTAAAAATCTTGTGTCTTAAAGCGAGAGGCACAAACAACCTCCCAGGAGGACAAAGATCAGGAGCCTCTGACTGGGCTACCTGAACCTCTGTCTCCAATTCAGGATAAAGAGCAGAGACCACCACACCTTCAGCCAAAATGGGCCCCGGGTCTTCAAAATTCCCACCTCCCGGAAAACAACGTGACAGGGCATCCGCCTTCACATTCTTAACCCCAGGGCGGAACGTGCCACCAAAATTAAACCTGGAAAAGAACAAAGACCATCTGGCCTGTCTCGGGTTCAGACGCTTGGCTGACTCCAAGTAGGCCAGATTCTTATGGTCAGTAAACACGGTAATAGGGTGTCTGGCTCCCTCTAGCCAATGGCGCCATTCCTCAAAAGCCAATTTGATGGCCAACAACTCCCTATCTCCCACATCGTAATTTCTCTCTGCGGAGGAGAGTTTCTTCGAGAAAAAGGCACACGGTCGCCATTTGGCAGGAAAAGAACCCTGAGACAAGACCGCACCCACACCCACCTCAGAAGCATCAACCTCAACTATGAAGGATAGAGAAATATCAGGTTGTACCAAGATGGGAGCGGAAGCAAAACTCTCCTTGATATTAGAAAAGGCCTTACGCGCCTCTACCGACCAGGAGGAAAAATCTACCCCCTTTCTAGTCATATCAGTGAGTGGTTTAACAACAGAGGAATAATTCAAAATAAACTTCCTGTAATAATTGGCAATGCCCAAAAAACACATCAGCGCGTTCTGATTCTCAGGAAGCTCCCACTCAAGCACAGCGCAGACCTTCTCGGGGTCCATGCGAAAACCAGAAGCGGAGAGAAGAAACCCCAGAAATTGAATTTCTGGAACCGCAAACACACATTTCTCCAGTTTAGCGTACAATTTATTCTCCCGCAGGATGAGCAAGACCTGACGTAAGTGTTCCCTATGAGTTTTGAAATCAGGAGAAAAAATCAAAATGTCATCCAGATACACTAATACAAATTTCCCCATTAAATGATAAAAAATGCTGTTCACAAAATGCTGAAAGACGGCTGGAGCATTCATCAAACCAAAAGGCATAACCAAATTCTCAAAATGGCCCTCAGGGGTATTGAAGGCCGTCTTCCATTCGTCTCCTTCTCTGACCCTGACCAGGTTGTATGCCCCTCTTAGATCCAACTTGGAAAAAACTTTAGCCCCAACAATCTGGTTAAACAGGTCCGGGATCAAAGGAAGCGGATAAGGGTCACGAATTGTGATACTGTTCAGCTCCCTGAAATCCAGACATGGTCTTAAAGAACCATCTTTTTTCTTAACAAAGAAAAAAACAGCGGCAACAGGTGACTTCGAGGGTCGTATGTGTCCCTTTCTCAGACTCTCAGAGATATAAGCACGCATAGCGACCCTTTCAGGTTGGGAGAGATTGTATAAACGAGATTTAGGCAGCTTGGCGCTTGGGATGAGATTAATAGGGCAATCGTACTCCCTGTGCGGGGGCAAGTCCTGAACACCACTCTTAGAGAAGACATCCGAAAATTCAGAGAGAAAAGATGGTACAGTCTTAGTAGAAACCTCAGAAACAGATGTCGTGAGGCAATTCTCTCTGCAAAAGTCACTCCAACCATTTATGGTTGCCAATCAATGGTGGGGTTATGTTTAGTGAGCCAGGGTAGCCCCAACACTAGAGGAGTAGGCAACCCGCTAAGGACGAAACATGACACATCCTCAACATGAGCATCACTCACAATCAAACGGATATTGTGAACTATGCCCTTTAATGATTTCTGAGAAAGTGGAGCGGAATCAATAGCAAAAAACAGGTATATCCTTTCCCAAAGTGTATACCTGGAAACCATGAGTTATAGCAAATTGATTATCAATGAGATTGACAGCTGCTCCACTATCTACAAAAATCTCACAAAAAATGTTCTTGCTCTCTAGCGCCACCCTGGCAGGTAGGACAAAACGGGAACTACAAGCAAACGGAAAACCTTCAATTTCCGCATCAACCTTGCCAATGGTAACAGATGGAACGTTTTTAAAGGATTTTTTCCTTTTTGTTTCTTTATTACTCTCAAAAGACTGCCTGAATCTCCTAGAGGGACAAACATTTGCCAAATGATTTATACCTCCACAACAGAAACAAACCTTCCCATGAGGGCTGAATCTTCTATTGTTAGAGGCAATCAAACCCAGCTGCATGGGCTCCTGCTCAGAAGGGGTTGACAGTGACTGAGACCCCTGTGCACAGAATGAGACCGCCGCACTGTCCTGGGATTGAGTATGACAGGAAGGAGTGATCTCTCCTCTCTCTAAGACGCCTGTCAATACGAACGGCCCGAGACATGGCAGAGTCCAAGGAGGTAGGCCTCTCATGAAAGACAAATGCATCTTTCAATCCCTCTGAAAGACCATGGCAAAATTGACTTCGGAGTGCAGCATCTTTCCAACCAGTATCAGCTGCCCATCTCCAAAATTCTGAACAGTATATCTCTGCGGATTGTTTACCCTGACATAAAAGACGTAGTCTAGACTCAGCCAGAGAAACACGATCCGAATCATTATATATCTGACCCAGGGCTAAAAAGAATTCATCCACTGAACGGAGGGGCCGTGCCCCCACCGGCAGCGAAAAGGCCCAGGACTGAGCGTTATCCCTGAGCAGCGATATGATGATCCCCACCCTCCGTTCCTCATCACCAGAGGAATGGGGAAGTAGGCGAAAATTGAGTTTGCAAGCCTCTCTAAAACGCACAAAATTCTCACTACCCCCGGAGAACGTATCCGGGAGCGAGATCTTAGGCTCAGAACAAGCTCCATGAACGCAAGCTGAACCGGTCACTTGAAACTGAGAAAGAGTCTTACGGAGATCTGCTACCTCCAATGAAAGACCCTGCATGCGTTCAGTCAAAAGTGAAACCGGATCCATGCTTGAGACGGTTTTGGCGGTTTATAATGTCACGGAAGGTGTGCAGGAAACTAGAAAACACAAAATGAATATACGACTGACTGGATCCAAAACTAAGGAACAAAAGGGAGAGCCCTGCATCAGACCTGGCTCTCTCCCTGACTGCTCAGCCTATGCGAAAATCCCAATGGTAGATGATCGCATATCCTCGTACCTCGACTGTATAACACCTGAACACCCTATAATAGTGAGGGGACACGACCACCGGCTCCCTACTCTAGATACGGAGGGAGTCAGGGTCACCTGGGATCCAGCAAACAGAAAGACACAAATAAATGAACAAAACTTATCTTGTAGAAGACTCAGAAGTAGGAACAACATGCACACACTCCAGGAAGTTGTATAAACCGCAAAGTGATGCACTATGGGAAAAGGATTTAAAGGGATGCAATCAGTGCAACTACATGACAGCTGAGAGAGGCTAACGAGATGAGAAAATGAAAGCAAAACAAAGGAACCTCAAGGAGGAGGTTCTAGACGTCTGTCAGAGCTTCTCAGATGTCTGGTGGTGACAGCTAGTTTAACAAAAAATGACGATTGTGTAGGTTCATTCAAAGAAACACAGAACTGTTTTGCTAATTAATATCCAGAACCTTTATTACAGCAAAAAACTGTTTACATGCTTTGGTGCAGAAGTAGTGTAACACAAAACCCGTGCCAGATGCCATAACAAAAAAAAAAACCACATGTTTGGATGCCATCGTTGTTGCAGACATCCAAGAGAGCAATATGAGAAGCCTGAGGAAAATAACCCAGCAGGAGCATGTCAGCAGAGCAACATGTCAACATGTACAGTAATTGTTTCACCTGAAGCCATGCGAGTGTCAACTGTCCTTTAAAATAGGGGAATAAACAGAAGAGAGTGGAGTATAGCAGTTGGCTACTCAATATGATTGTAGATGGACGTTTGGACCTGTTATAATAGATGATGTGCAATGAAGTGTGGTTCTACCCAACCTGGAGTATGTGCAAGGAAAATTCACACGAGATGCCTGGATACATGCCAGTTCATGATCCAAAAATGTTGTGTTTGCTGTGTGGATAAGGCCTCATGCACACGATCGTTGTTTCATTCCGTGCCCATTGTTCCATTTTTCGTGATTTTCAGTGGACCCATTGACTTTTGGCACCAAAAAATGACAGAAATGAAAGCGGGCCCAGCATGCATGTGGAACCTACACTTGCTGAATTATATGATAGCCGTTATGGCACATAACAGATAGAATTTAGTGTTAGGAACCAGTCTAACTAGAGATCGCCTTGACGTGCAGCAGACGGGCTCAAATAATTTTGTACAAAATGATTTGCCAAGCATCTCGAACTTATTAGTATAGCATTTGCAACTGTGATGCAAATTTGTACTTTATTTGGTTTGCAGAGAGCTGTTGCATTGTATGTCTTGTTTAACAGTCTTGTTCTCAGCCATAGCAACGTGCTCCTGCACTTTAGGATGTGCTGACTGACCCCCTTTTTCCATTGACTTTCAATGGGTCAGTTGAAAACTCGGCTAATACACGGGTTTGTCATCCGCGTCGGTGATCCGTGGTTCCAGTCCGTCAAAAAAATATAACCTGTCCTATTTTTTTTCACGGAAAATGGTTTGCGGACCTTTTCAAGTCAATGGGACCGTGAAAAAACGCAGAGGCACACAATATTGTCATCCGCGTCTGCGCGTCCACGTCCGTTTTTCTCCTATCATTTGCATGGCAAACTTGACTTAGACTTTTTTTTACTTTCCTTCATGTCTGGTGATCCTCCAAAAATAAAGGAAGACACACGGAAACAAAAATGGAAACGGATCACGGAACAACGGAACCCCATTTTGCGGAACGGAAAACAACAACGGTCGTGTGTATGAGGCCTATGGGTGTACGAATTACATGTCCAATTTTCTTTGATGAAAATGTGAACACAGCTGTATACATTTGCATGTTTGAGCAATTTTATGCACAAACTAACTGATTACAAGCGTGAGTATTGTTTCTTTCAGCACAAAGAGATAACTTGCCACATGTAACACGTGTCCCTGTCCAAAGTTAATGCAGCATTTACAGAAGACCTCCACTGTGACCAGACCTAAAGGTGTTCAAGTTTTATCTGTGGGGTTATCTGAAGGGTAATGATTTTGCTAGTGGCGATCACTTCAAGCATCTCCTGTTATACTTCATTATCTATTATGCAGTACAAACCACACAAGAGAAGCAGAGTTCCGTTTTTTTCATCACCCACCCTGTATCTCCACAGTCCAGACATTAGGAATTTTACTGTATACACAGCTTTTACATATTTACATTTATTCAACAAGTGGTTAGAGATGGGGAAATTGATTTGCCACAAACTGGATTTGTTAGGAATTTCCAAAAATGTTTCATATATTTTAGTGAATCAGAAACATTTGGGATTTGTCTTGCATGAATCACTCAAAATGGTGGCTGCCGTTTTACAGATCAGAAGACAGAGAAGAAGGACCACATGACCTTGGGTGGCTGTCCGATTGGGTTTCCCCACAATGAGTTGTAGACGGACCTCCATCTAGCACAGACAATCATGAGGGACTATAAGTGTGAGTCATTGATGGCTTAGTCTATGAGTCATAGCAACTATAAAAAAAAGCCCACCAGCAAATTTTACTGCTTTGTTGGGATACACATAGGAGAAAAAGGACTTCAAACTGGGAGATAGCAGAACACAGATAGATAGTGGATTGGTGTCAGTGAGTGTATTTCTTGTGGAAAGAATAGTTAGATTTACAATAATTTGAGGAGGATAGTAGTCAGAATCAGTCAGTCAGTTTGTTACTCAGGCAGCCATTGGTGTGAGTGCTGCTGCAGGCATACAATTCAATTTCTTACGTTAATTTGTGAATCACCAATCTTCAGCAAATCATTCACAAATCTTCTACAATAAGAATAATCCTCATTATTTTGCATATTTTCTAGTGCTGCCAAAAATGTATGTATTGTTCAGCATCAAGCATTTATACAGCACTTTTATGCTTCAGTCTGTGTCCAAGTGACAATTTTTTTTTTCAAAAAGTCTTTAATTAAATGTAAATCGAGTTGCTGATGGCGTGCCACTGCCTTCTGATACAAACATCACAAATACATCTAAAAAGGGATAATTTTGAATCACTTTTAAATTTAAAAAATCTGACAGTTCAGTGTATTCTTAAAGAAGCTGTTTGTTACCACCGCCTACCATCCGTTTACCAGTAGCCATATATGTTGCTGTCACTTTGACATTACTAATACTGTCTTTGTGTTAATGGCTTGGAAGGGGTTGGATACAGTCCTAAGAGACCTCAGAGTGCCTTACATGACTTTTCAGGGCAATCAGGACACTTTCAATTTGGATTGACTTAGAATCAATTCTAATAGCTGATTCGATAAAATCAGACACAAGACAAATTTCTGGAAATTCTGTCATTACTAGTGGTGGTGGTTCTTGATGCAGGAAAATCCTTGTTGACAGACGATCATAATATTTTGTCAGTCTATCTTCAGACTTACTTGATACTCACGTTTTGTGGGTTATGTTATAATATGAACATTAACATATGAACATTAATGATGAGATATATGTGAAAACAGATGTTGACTAGCCCCTGAGACCACTGGAATCTGCTGAACAGAGAGTTACTTTGGAATAGGATTGTTGACCTACAACTGGCTTCCTGGATAATTCAGCAATCTCTATTTATCATATGACAATGCATCAGAAAGCATGGGACAGACACTTATTTTTCTCTCCTATAATCTTAAAACCATCCACTTATGGCATAGCCATCTTCCTTGTCTTGACGTTGCAGTCAGCATAATTCTCCACTTATACTGTCATACATCAAATTAGCCCTGGACAGAAGAATACACTTTACTTTTCATCTACATATATATTATATATAGTGTATGAATTGTATTCTTGCCCCTCCAGCAAAATAGGATTGAAAAAAAGAAAATGGAAAAAGGCATTTAATATTACTACTGGTAGAACAGCAAAAGATATATAATAGAAGAATTAGGGAGTCCTTTGAAACCTAACTAGCCAGTAAAACAAAGTAGCACATGAACTGACATATTTACTCCAGTAAATATTCTGTTTTATTTATTTTCAATAGGTGGGAAAAATTAGGACATTTATAGGAATTAGGTTAAATTAGATTTTATTAGTTTTCCCTAAATAAAACAAAAAAAGAAAGAAAAAATATCCAAAAACAGATTAATAAAAACATTAGGACAAATAAAAAAATTAGGACCATTAAACTACCACATGTTCTAAATCACAAAAATGTGTCTGGTCGTTGAAGTGGTTACCCCGTGATTAATGTAAAAAATGAGAATCAGACATCATACAGTATATGACATTTTCTTTCTAACAATGGAAGAACCAGCCCTGTAGTGCCAATGGATCCAGAGATGTCCCCATTCATTGCTTTGCTAGATTTATATCAGGCTGGCAGCTCAAGGGGAGTGTCTTTTCTGCTGAAGCTCTCTCCCTATCACAGTTTAGGAGGCAGTCGAAGAATGAAACTGAGCATGTGCGGCCTTGAGAGTGAGGCGGACAAAAAAGTGCGGCACTATAAAAATAATTTTATTGAATAAATCAGTGGCTATACTAAATTTTTAATTACATGCAGTTATAAAATTATTCAGAATCAGGTGCTGGTTTATAAGCTGTAGAATATTTTTGGTGGGACAACCCTAAAGGTTGGTTTCACATCAGTTTTTGCCTACATACGGTGTGCGTCAGGAACCCTGTAGATGTACACACTAAACGTATCCTTTTGCCTTCTGTCTGGCTGGTATCTGTCAGTATACTGCGCTATTCCATCCTCCAGTGTCCTGTAATAAAAGATCCGTTTACCGGAGGCTGTAATAGCCTATGGGTAATGGATGCCTTTGTATGGCATCCATCACTGGCGGTTAAATGGATGCCTCAGAGAGATCCTGCGATGTCACTGCCTATATATGGACAGTTGTCAAAGGATTTCCCGAGACAGAGAACAAAGGGAGCCCGATACAGCCCTGCCGGCAAGGAGAGGAGCTGTCTGCTATTTCCTGCTGGCAGGGCTGTGCAGGAGGCTGATTTATACAACTGCTGATCTGAGCAAATGGTAAGACACTCAGATCATGTCTGGCTGTGTTTGCAAGAGTCGGGGAAGGGGGCTGACACAAGGGGCAAGAGCTTGAAGGCAGTTCATCGGCTTATGAGATCTATAGAACTACTTGGGGAAAGGGCTAACTTAGGATGGGCCATGACAAGGATCGTCATGTGACTCCTCTTTGCTCTGTGTTCCCTGAACTGAACGTATCCCACTGTATGCTTGTGCTGTGAGATACGTTACAGTTTTCCGTCATATGTAAGTGCAGGAATCCCCCTGGCGTACACCTCTTTTTATCATTGTAGAAAAAAGACATATTATCAATAAGGCCTAATATGTAAATTGTTAAAGGGGTTGGCCCATGAAGACTATTTATTCCCTATCCACAGGACAGGAAATAAGTGTCTTCTTAGCAGGAGTCTGACCTCTGGGACACCTGCCAAGCCCAAGAATGGGGCCAAGTTTTCCACTTCTCTATGACTGTCTCCCTCTCTATTCAAACAGGAAGAACAGGTTCTGCTTTTGTGATCAGTAGGGGCCCCAGCGATCAGGGGCAGACATATCGCCTGTGCAGCCGGTTCAGCTGCACAGGGGTCCGGCGTGTGAGGGGACCCATTCATACTAGTGATTGCTTCTGGAAGCACTCGCTAGTATCAAACTAGTAAGCGTATCCAGAAGCGCTCACTAGTATGAATGGGTTCCCCTCTAGTATGCAAGAGAGAGGCGCTTACTTACCCCTCCGGCTCCGCTTCCTCCCTGCTCTCCTCCAGCCTGACTGTGTACGCGTGCACTATGACCCAACGCTGTACGCAGTCAGGTCACGTGAATGTGTAGCGTAGGCTGTTGAGACCAGCAGGGCAGGCACTCACATCAGGACACCCCGGTGGACATGGAGAGCAGCGGAGCAGGAGAGGTAAGTTTAAATTATTTATTTTTAGTCTGATTTGAGGTCTGATGGGGGGCTCTGTCACATCGATATGGGGGGCCTGAATAAATAATTAACAACTGATATTAGGGGGGTTCCTCCTGACTCTGGGGCTCTGAGCAAGTGACATATCGGGGGTGGGGGGACTGAGCAATTGACAAATGGGGGGCCTGCCTATTTTCTATAATGGCCGACATGGGGGGCACTATGGAGAGGAAAGAGCACTATGGGGGGCCCTATCTTGTATACTTGCACACTTGGGGGGGCACTATGGAGAGGGAGGAGCACTATGGGGGGTGCTATCTTGTATACTTGCACACTTGGGGGCACTATGGAGAGGGAGGAGCAATATGGGGGCCCTATCTTATATACTGGCACACATGGGGAGCACTATGGAGAGGAAGGAGCACTATGGAGAAAGAAACTTCTGGGACCCTATCTTATGTACACAATCTGGCAAAAATGCAGAGAATCAGAGGGACACAAAGCGCTGCATGCTGCGGTTTGTGTCCGGACGATTCCTTGCATTTTCTGCCGGATCAGGTGGCCGGAGCGTAGTGCTGCAGGTGTGAAAGTAGCCTAAGGGTTCATTCACACGTCCGTTGTTTCTTTCCTGATCTGTTCCGTTTTTTGCAGAACAGATCTGGAACAGATCTGGACCCATTCATTTTCAATGGGTCCTGAAAAAAAATCAGACATTGTGCTGTCCGATTTTTTTCAGGACCCATTGAAAATGAATGGGTCCAGATCTGGTCCAGATCTGTTCCGCAAAAAACGGAACAGATCAGGAAAGAAACAACGGACGTGTGAATGGACCCTTACACTGTATGTTTTGTATTGCTATAAGTAATGTTAGGATGGAATAGGTTAGGTTGTGAATTTGGCTGGGAGGGGTATTCTTTGCACAGGGGCTCTCTGCTGCTGTGGGTGTCCGCCCCTGCCAGCGATCACACCTCCTGTTTCAATGAAGCAGCAGATATGCATTCATGTCCAAAGCTCTATTCAGCTCTGTGGCACTGCCAAATGCAGTGTCCACATGCAAGTGTGATTGTCACTGTATTTCATGCATTGTATTTTGTGCCCTGTATCCCATAGATTATGTATGAAGAGAGGAGTGGAAGGCTGCTAGTGATTAGTCAGAGCTGGCACCAACTCTTTGTCTCTAGGAGAAAGTTGTAACAGTGTAAGCTAAGCTGTGGACAAGTAAACAGCTCAGAGTAGTGAGGAGCAGTGTTAGACAGGGACATCTGTTTATTACCCTGCTGACTACAAGGAGCCAAACTGACAGTTTATGTCCCATCTTTTAAGGGAAGGAAATATTGAATTCTACAGAAAGGTTTGCCAAAGGAAAGTAATGCACCTACACTGAGGCTACAGGCTACAGACTTCTCTGCATGTGGTGGGAGAAAATATGCTTCAGGTTCCCCATCATTTCAAAAAGGGCATAAACAAAAAAAAATAAAAAAAAAATATATATATATATATATATATATATATAGTGGGTTTCGCTCTGGTAGATAGAGTAAGCGGACACAGTACAGAGGCAAAAGACAAGTTCTTAACGCAAAAACTCCAGTGTATATTCACACTTGAGGCAAATGCACAAAACAATGTGTTACTTTGCAGTCTTTGTGTTTACTTCACACACAATGGAAAGTTCATCTAGGTGTTACTTCACACAAATTGGAAAGTTCATATAAGACAAGTCACTTTGTTGTCAGTTCTGCCTCCAGCAGTCCACGGCAGGCTTTAAGGGGCCTGTTACCTTGGCCCATGGGTCTCAGCCCTCCAACCTGGCACCAAGCCTCAGATCCCAACACAGAGATCCTGCTGCTGAAACCAGCTGGCTATTTAAGGACAGCCAGGTGCTGCCAAAAACCCGGAACGGCAATTAAAATCCAGTCCAGTATTTGACTCCACCTGGCTGCAAATCAGCCCAGCAGCACACGCTAGGAGGAAAATACCTGTATTCCCAGATCATTCCCCTCACTGTGTCACAATATGTTGGTAAGGCTGATTAGTCAGCCTGCATTTGTGGGAGGGGCGGAGGCTCTTCATATACGAGCCACAGCCTCACTCACAGGGGTGTGTTCTCAGGTGCCGCACTAACCTCTTATTCCCTAAAACCACATTGAATCGGGTTTTGGACAAGGTCTAGCATTTCCTCACAGTAGAAGATTCAGATAGTAGGTCGGTCTTCACGTCTCAAGTATTAAAACAATTCTCAGGGGCACACAGTAGAACAACGCGCGGACCACGGCTAGCAGATAGCTGTTGTCTGGAGAACTATTCAAGGATTCTCTTCCTATCTTCATAGTTCTTTTTGGCCCTCATTCCTGCCTAGTCTAGGCAGTTAGGTTTCGGTCCCACAATCTCCTGAGGCTAGGGCATTGCCAGTACTTGCACTAGAACCAAAACTTTACAAGGTTCCATTGGTTTTCATGATCCATTTCACAACGTATTCCCAGTCCTCCATTCCGCTTCGGGGCAGTATCTGCAATATTGAGCGTTATGTCTCTGGCTTGTCATCCACAAGATGGGTTGTAGGTCTCCTTCTGGTCTTGCCTCATACACCCCAAATTTTCACTCTAGATCCCTGACGCCTTGCAGTTGGCTTGGGGATTAGTTTGCACATGTCATTCGAGTTCCTTTTCTACCTTCTACCCTACTTGGCTTGGTTTTTGCCCACTTTAAGGCTACCCACGATCGTAGCTTAGGGCACACAACAAGCCATTTAGTCAAGTTAGCTAAGACACACCTAGCTGGGTTAGGTTGTTTCCGTGGTTTCTCTCTCTAGGGTTCTTCGGATATCTCTTGGCTGTAGCCATGACCACAAGTTGGTAAGGCTGATTAGTCAGCCTGCATTTGTGGGAGGGGTGGAGGCTCTTCATATACGAGCCACAGCCTCACTCACAGGGGTGTGTTCTCAGGTGCCCCACCCTCCCTCCCTTATCTTATCATTTCCACAGGGTATGCCCACTTATAGGCCTACCCAAGATCATGGCTTAGGGCACACAACAAGCCATTTAGTCAAGTTAGCTAAGACACGCCTAGCTGGGTTAGGTTGTTCGCGTGGTTTCTCTCCCTAGGCTTCTTCGGATATCTCTTGGCCGTAGCCATGACCACAAATATATATATATATATATATATTATTTTTTTATAACCCTGCGCTGGCACTTGATGCGCCTAAGTTTTGTAGGGGCGCTGGCCTCTACATAACTCAGGCACATCCACCAATGGCTTAAATCTACACCAGCTCCATTGCTGGCATAGATTTAGATCATTTTCTATGCCTAAAACAGGCATAGAAAATGATAAATGAGACGGGCCGGCCGGCCGGTCTGCACTCTTTCCCTGCCCATACCATGCCCATTTTTTTAGAACTGGTGTAGGTGACATGGATGGGGAAGAAGTCGTAGATTCGAACACAAATCCCCTTTGTGACAGAATCTGCTACAGATATAAGCCAAATATCGGCGCACATCTATTCATAAATGACCCCCATAATGTATAATATATATAATCTGGAGATAGGGACAGTGTACACCATATGCTGGGAAAGGATAGATTGTACAGTCTGATTAAAAAGAAAGAGATCAACCCCCCCCCCATCCCCCCCCCACACACACACAGCCTTAGGAATTGCACATGCTAGCTGTATAGACTGAATTTAATGTGTATAGTGCTTGTATGTGCCATCTGCAAAATAGCCTCTGTAAACTACAGTTTATTTATTAGACCTCCTCATTGCATGCACAAACACCTGCATTGCTGTCACAACACTTTGGGGAACCCTGTAGTGTTGGGCGAGCATGCTCGGCCAAACACCATTTTGACTATAGCATCGCGTTGCTCGGCACATCGCGGTGTTTGGCCGAACACCACATGTGCTCGAGCGTGATGCTCTAGTCTCCTCTATGCAGCCAATAAACGTGCGGAGAAGTACTGGCACTCACTGTAATGCCGTAGCCATGTTGGTTACTGTCATTACAGTGATTGGCTAGCCGGAACACGTCATCGGTAGTGATGAGCGGCAGGTGCCATATTCGATTTCAACGAAATTCGCGAATATTCAATAGAATATTCGTTTTATATTCGTCAAAATCGAATATTCGTTATTATTCTAGTTATTGCGATTAATATGCGATTTAAATAATCGCGTATTGCGATTTTAACTTAAAGGCTACTATCCTATTGAAATAGCAATGCGATTAATTCAAGTTATAATAATCGACTTTCGATTTCAACTTAGCACTGCTATATTCCATATTTGTTAATTCCAGCCTAATATGGAATATAGCAGTGCTAAGTTGAAATCGCAATTCGATTATTATAACTTGAATTAATCGAATTGCGATTTCAACTTAGACCTGGTTTACTATGGTTGGCTTGGTAGAATTAGCGAATATGACGAATGTATTTGTCATATTCCACAAAACGGAATACATTCGCCATATTCATTTTGAGGAATATGACAAATACATTCGTCATATTCGCTAATTCTACCAAGCCAACCATAGTAAACGAGGTCCAAGTTGAAATCGCAATGCGATTATTATAACTTGAATTAATCAAATTGCGATTTCGGCTTAGCACTGCTATATTCCATATTAGACTAGAATTAACGAATATGGAATATAGCAGTGCTAAGTTAAAATCGAAATTCGATTATTATAACTTGAAATAATCGAATTGTGATTTCAACGTAATTCTCAAATCCGACAGTACATTCTAGTATATGGAGACGTTCCCATGGTGATGGGGACGCTCCATGAGCACGGAAGTCGGCAGAAGCGGCAACGGGCACTGACTGGAGAAGGCAGGAAGCCAAGAATCCAAAGGACAGGTAAGAACAACTTTAGGAAAGTGGGAAAGAAAAATTATATATAAAAAAAAAAAAAAAAAATGAATATTCGAAATATCGAATTTATTGCACTATATTCTAAATATCAGCGAATTAGCGAAGTGGCGATATTCGCAAACAAAAATTTCTATATTCGAATATTCGCGCTCAACACTAGTCATCGGGTGCTATTTAGCACCCGATGACACGTGGTTCGGCTCAGTCTTAGTCAGGACGAGCTGCAGCAGAAGGGACAGATAGTGTAGGGACAGGATTTTTTTTTTTTTTTAGGCAGGGTTTAGTGTTAAAGGGTGTTAGAGGCCCAAAAGTCCTTTTAAGGACTATTGTTTTAACCTGCTGCAATATATATTATTAGCGCAACCTACGCTAAATTGCATGCAATTGTTTGGCTGCTGCTGGCAGTGACACAACTTCTGCTACATCTGTTGTGATACATTTGCGCACCCTAAATATCTGTGACATTAAGCGCAATTGTTTGGCAGCTGCTGACAGCGACATTACCTGCGCTACATCTCCCATATAACATTTGCGCATCCTATATATCTGTGACATTCAGTGTAATTTTTTCTTAAACGCTGGTGACAGCGACATTACCTGCGCTAAATCTCCTGTATAACATTTGCGCATCTTAAATATCTGTGATGTTCAGTTTAATTTATTTGTGCATACACTTACAAAACCTGCGCTACTGTACGTGTGACATTTTTGCAAGCATATATACCATTTAATGTGCTTAAGGCGAGCAGTAAGTGATGGGGAAGTGGTCGTGCTGCTGATGGTGCATGCAGAGGTCATGACCCTGGGCGCGGTGAAACTGTGCCTGCTGCCAGAGCATGAGAAACACACTCATCCACGATACCTAGCTTCATGTCCCAGTTTGCAGGGCGCCGCAGGACACCACTCTCGAAGTCACACCAGTGCGACCAGGTGGCCAGTTGAATTGCAGCAGATAATGATTCCAGTCAGTTAAGCACCACCCTGTCTTCCACAAAGTGCAGTCTCAGTAGCTAAGAGTCTGGTCAACAGAATCTTCACCCTGATCCTCCTTCTTCCCACCATGGAAAGTCTTGGCAAACAAGTGATCCCACACTCGGATATTCCGAGGAGCTCTTTTCATCGCCATTCCTTGATTTGGGCCTCTCGTCTAGCCCGCTTGAAGAGGTACATGAGGAGATCTTGTGCACTGATTCCCAAACTCTTGAACATCCACAGTCAGAAGAAGATGGCGGTGGGGAACGGCAATTAGTGTTTAATGAGGTGGATGATGATGATGACACACAGTTGCCAACAAGTCAATGGCAACTAGTGTCTCAAGAGGTTGATGATGACACACAGTTGTCAATAAGGAAAAGACCGGCACTTCGCTGATGTAGATCACAATGTAGATTTATTCAGTCACATATTCAAATGGCATAGTGACGCGTTTCAGCACAGGTGTGCTTTCATGCAGTCTGATGAAAGCACACCTGTGCTGAAACGCGTCACTATGCCATTTGAATATGTGACAGAATAAATCTACATTGTGATCTACATCAGCGAAGTGCCGGTCTTTTCCTTTGAAACATTTGTCTGGACGCCATTCCACGGACACGTGCACCGCGAATTTAAAGAAGGTAGTGCCGCCCTGTTTCTTACTAGACAGTTGTCAATAAGTGAGGTTCTTGTTATGTCAACAAGTCAGGAGGATGACCAGAGTGAGGAAGTGGAAGAGGAGGTGGTGGACGATGAAATCACTGACCCAACCTGGGAAGGTGTCAAGCCGAGCAAGGACAGCAGTACAGAGTGGAAGAGATCTGCAGCACCACAACAGGCTTGAAGGGACAGTGGGGTGGCAAGGGGTAGGTGTTCTGCAGTCTGGTTCTTTTTTAAAGAAAGTGCGGACGATAAAATAATTGTTATTTGCAACCTGTGCCGTACCAAAATGAGCAGGGGCGTGAACACTAGCAACCTCACAACTACCAGCATGATCCGCCACATGGCATCAAAGCATCCTAATAGGTGGGCCAAACACCTGGGTCCACAATCAGTGTCTGCGGGTCACACCACTGCCTCCTCTTCCCTTTTGTTACGTGCTGGCCAATCCCCTGTCCAAGACGCAGGCCCGGATGCCTCCTGCCCTGCACCTTCACCTTCAAAAGCACCATCAGCCAGCACATCCACTTCTGTGTCCCAGCACAGCGTACAGATGTCCATACCACAGGCCTTTGTACAAAAGCGCAAATACCCAGCCAAGGATTATGGGCCCTACTTTTATCAGGATTTCCGCCACCACCTACATTAGTGGCTGCAACCCCCCCTTCTTCTCCGCTTACTCCTCCTCCACTTCCACCTCTGAATTGTCATCTTGCAGCACCAGTCAGCCATCAGTCAGTAGCTGGAAGCAGTGCAGCACTGCAGTGGGGAAGTGGCAACAGGCCGTGCTGAAACAAATTTGCTTAGGTGACAAACAGCACACTGCCGCAGAGCTGTGGCAGGGTATAAGGGACGAGACTGAGCTGTGGTTCTCGCCACTCAACCTACAACCAGGCATGGTTGTGTCTGAAAATGGCCGTAACTTGGTAGCAGCTTTGGAGCTTTGCAAGCTAACACACATACCATGCCTAGCCCACGTGTTCAACTACCCCAATTTGCCTGAGCTACTGGTGAAGGTGTGCCGCGTGTGTGCCCATTTCCGAAAGTCATCTACAGCTGCCGCCGGTCTGGCAATGCTGCAGCAGTGCTTGCAATTGCCAGCTCACCGACTGTCGTGCGACGTGAGCACGCACTGGAACTCCACGTTCCAGATGTTGGCCAGGCTTTGTGAGCAGCAGAGGGCAGTAGTGGAATGCCAGCTGCAACATGGCTGTCGCCTTTCCAGTAAGCTTTTGATCTTCAGAAACGATGAGTGGGCATTGATGTCTGACCTCTGTGAGGTTTTACGCAACTTTGAGGAATCTACACCGATGGTAAGCGGCGATTTCGCTATAATCAGTTTAACCATCCCACTTCTGTGTCTACTAAAATGCTCGCTGCTCACAATGAAGGTGGACGCTTTGCATGTGGAAGAGGTGGAAATGGGGGAAGAAAGTACACAGGGTGATAGCCAGACCACCCTCAGTTCGTCTTCTCAGCACAAATTGGATGATGATGATGATGAGTAGGAGGAGGAGCAGGAGACGGTTGCTTCTGCTGCAGAGGGTAGTGCCCATAGCAGGTTTATTCCATCTGTTCAGCGTGGATGGGCCAAAGAGGAGGAAGAGGAGATTGACAGTTATCCTCCTGATGAGGACAGCGAAGTCTGGCACACATGGCTGACTTTATGCTATGCTGCCTTTCCCGTGACCCTCGAGTTATACGCATTTTGGCCAACACCAATTACTGGTTGTTCACCCTTCTTGACTTCCGCTACAAAAAGAACTTCTAATCTCTCATTCCTGTGGTGGAGAGGACTAGCAAAATGGTGCAATACCAGAAAGTCCTTGTGGAAAAATTGCTCCAAAAATTTCCAGCTGACTACCCTGGCGGTAGAGTACGGGCAACCGAGGAGGGGAGACGAGGGGAACACACAGCAGTTCCAACATATGTAGGGAAACACTCTCCAAGGCCTGGACAGTTTCATGACACCCGCCAGCACCCTCACCCTGATGCGCAGCCTAGTGTCGCAAGGAGGGAAAAGTTTTGGAATATGGTGAAGGAGTACATAGCAGACCGTGTCAGCGTCCTCAGTAAACCTTCTGTGCCTTACAACTATTGGGTGTCCAAGCTGGACACGTGGCACAAACTGGTGCTCTACGCCTTGGAGCTGCTGGCATGCCCTGCTGCCAGCGTTTTGTCAGAGTGGATATTTAGTGCTGCTGGGGGCATAGTTACTGATAAGCGCATCCTCATGTCAACTGAAAATGCTGACAGGTTGACTCTTATAAAAATGAACCAGGTGTGGATTGCCCCTGGGCCCTGACTTCTCTACTCCACCAGAGGAAATCGGCTGAACATAAAGGCACTTTAAATGTGGCTTTTATGGTGTATTGAATATACTGTATTCCCATGCACCCCTTCCACCACAAAAAAGGGTATATGGTTCAATCTTCCTTTTCTTGTCCTCCTCCTCCTCCATCATATCAACATGCTTATTAGGCTGCCCTTGCTCCTAATGTTTTAGAGGTTCAGCTCAGCAGCAGACCCTCACCCCTAATGTTTTAGAGGGTCACCAGCAGACCCTCACCCATAATGTTTTAGATGGTCAGGTGAGGTCAGCAGCAGGCCCTCGCCCCTAATGTTTTGGAGGGTCAGCTCAGCAGCAGACCATCACCACTAATGTTTTAGATGTCAGTAGTGATGAGTGGCAGGGGTCATATTCGAATTCGCAATATTTTGCAAATATTTCGTAGAATATTCGTTGAATATTCGCGAATTCTAATATTCGTTATATTCAACTTTTTTTACTGGAAAAATCGTCACAGTATTGATTGCATAATATGCGAATATTACGCAATCAATACAGGTGTGGGTCAAAAACAAATATATAGCACTATAGAATTTAGTGCTATATATTCGTTTTTAAGAAAATTAGTCATTTATAATCTTTTTTTTATAGTTGTAATTTTTTTCCAATCTGAACTTCAGATGAGAAAAAAATTACAACTATTAGACAAAGAAGATTAAAGCACTATATTAGTAAAATTGCCTATATTCTGTTTTTTTTTCCGAACAGTCACTATATTGCTATATAGCCTTGTTTTAGACCAAGCATGTCAAACTCAAAGGCTAACATGGGCCAAAAAAACAAAATTTAAGTTTATGTGGGCCGCATCAAAAAAAAAAAAAACGGGAACGGGAAGCCGCAGGTGTCATTATGACGTAATGATGCTCGCAAAAATATTGTGGTTACTAGGAAACCAGCTAAACCGCAAGACCAAGCCGACGTGGCAACTAGGTAATAAATCAACAAATATCAAAAAGTGAAAATGTATTCACGATAAAACCACCAAGGAGGAATGATTATTATATATATATATATATATATATATATATATATATATAGATGAAGAAACGGACAGCACTCCAAGTAAAAATCAGTGATCTTTTTATTCACCCATGTGGGTAGCAGCAACGTTTCGGCTCATGCAAGAGCCTTTTTCAAGCAATGAACACACTCAAACTGGGGTATAAATAGCCCAACCCCTGTGATGTCACAATATGGTCAATAATCAAACATATTCCAATAAAGTGCAAAAAGTGCTTATAATCACAGTCAAGCTGTAAATGTAACAGTGTATCGTATAACAATCAATCAATAGTGAATAAGAATGCATTATAAAATAAATGCATTGTAGCATAAAAGTGCATATTGACATAACAATATAATGATCAATTAATAAATACCAGGTGCCTAAGTGGTGAAAAAAGACATGATGCTGTCAAGAGAAGGAGGAGCGAAGACATACCAGGTGCTGTTATCAATGCCGCACATGTCAGGTATCACCATGTCCGGCGTTCAGATGACTGTAATGCGCAGGCGCCGAGTCGCATCGCGCCTGCGCATACGTAATGCGCCGAGTCGCATCGCGTACATAATGCGGCTCACTCAGATGACATCACCGGAACCTGCACAGACGTCACATCCGGCGTTCGGATCACTGCAGTACGCAAGCGCCGAGTCGCATAACGTCCACGATACGGCTCACTCAAATGACGTCACCGGATCATGCGTGCATGTCCAATGACGCTCTTACGGCCATCTTGGAAAAGGCACATAAGACTCCCCATAGATAGAGCAAATGGGGCAAACACTGAACCGCATCTTTATCCCAATGTAATATAATGTCCCCACATACAGACGTGGACAAAATTGTTGGTACCCTTTGGTCAATGAAAGAAAAAGTCACAATGGTCACAGAAATAACTTTAATCTGACAAAAGTAATAATAAATTAAAATTCTATAAATGTTAACCAATGAAAGTCAGACATTGTTTTTCAACCATGCTTCAACAGAATTATGTAAAAAAATAAACTCATGAAACAGGCATGGACAAAAATGATGGTACCCCTAACTTAATATTTTGTTGCGCAACCTTTTGAGGCAATCACTGCAATCAAACGCTTCCTGTAACTGTCAATGAGACATCTGCACCTCTCAGCAGGTATTTTGGCCCACTCCTCATGAGCAAACTGCTCCAGTTGTGTCCGGTTTGAAGGGTGCCTTTTCCAGACTGCATGTTTCAGCTCCTTCCAAAGATGCTCAATAGGATTGAGGTCAGGGCTCATAGAAGGCCACTTTAGAATAGTCCAATTTTTTCCTCTTAGCCATTCTTGGGTGTTTTTAGCGGTGTGTTTTGGGTCATTGTCCTGTTGCAAGACCCATGACCTGCGACTGAGACCAAGCTTTCTGACACTGGCTAGTACATTTCTCTCTAGAATTCCTTGATAGTCTTGAGATTTCATTGTACCCTGCACAGATTCAAGACACCCTGTGCCAGACGCAGCAAAGCAGCCCCAGAACATAACAGAGCCTCCTCCATGTTTCACAGTAGGGACAGTGTTCTTTTCTTGATATGCTTCATTTTTTCGTCTGTGAACATACAGCTGATGTGCCTTGGCAAAAACTTCGATTTTTGTCTCATCTGTCCACAGGACATTCTCCCAGAAGCTTTGTGGCTTGTCAACATGTAGTTTGGCATATTCCAGTCTTGCTTTTTTATGATTCGTTTTCAACAATGGTGTCCTCCTTGGTCGTCTCCCATGTAGTCCACTTTGGCTCAAACAACGACGGATGGTGCGATCTGACACTGATGTTCCTTGAGCATGAAGTTCACCTTGAATCTCTTTAGAAGTCTTTCTAGGCTCTTTTGTTACCATTCGGATTATCCGTCTCTTAGATTTGTCATCAATTTTCCTCCTGCGGCCACGTCCAGGGAGGTTGGCTACAGTCCCATGGATCTTAAACTTATGAATAATATGTGCAACTGTACTCACAGGAACATCTAGTTGCTTGGAGATGGTCTTATAGCCTTTACCTTTAACATGCTTGTCTATAATTTTCTTTCTGATCTCTTGAGACAGCTCTTTCCTTTGCTTCCTCTGGTCCATGTCGAGTGTGGTACACACCATATCACCAAACAACACAGTGATTACCTGGAGCCATATATATAGGCCCAATGGCTGATTACAAGGTTGTAGACACCTGTGATGCTAATTAGTGGACACACCTTGAATTAACATGTCCCTTTGGTCACATTATGTTCTGTGTTTTCTAGGGGTACCATCATTTTTGTCCATGCCTGTTTCATGAGTTTATTTTTTTACATAATTCTGTTGAAGCATGGTTGAAAAACAATGTCTGACTTTCATTGGTTAACATTTATAGAATTTTAATTTATTATTACTTTTGTCAGATTAAAGTTATTTCTGTGACCATTGTGACTTTTTCTTTCATTGACCAAAGGGTACCAACAATTTTGTCCACGTCTGTATATAGAAACGGGGCAATTACAAAAAACCATTAAAGGACCAAAATAAATATACATACACATAAATGATGACAACTGTTGTGTGTGCGCTCAACCAAGTAATGGACCGGATGGCGCAACACGGAAAAATTGCCGTGTACCTAATGGTGTCACCATGAGGGAAAAGGGAGAGAATGCAACCAAAGGCGCAATACATCTCACAAAAAGACCAATAGGGGCAATGACCAAAGTGAGACACTAAGGACATGCCACTAAAGGCCAACAATTCCCAAAGGGGGGGGAGACATCTTCAATCTAGGACATCAAACAGTTGGCATAATGTATTAAGTATAAAAATCTTTACCAAGAAAAAGCCATCATATATATTGAATAAGGGCATTTAATTAAATATAAAGTACAACAGGTACGCTCCACTTCTCCAACCCGCAGCATCATTCTTATCTGTGAAAATAAATAAATAAATATGAAAAAAATTAGAAATCGGCTTAATGGTGTTCATAGTCCTCCATATAACACCAAGAGAACAACATATATCGCACATAAGACATTAAGGGGCAAACTGCTCATCTAAACAAATAACCCCGGATTATAATCCACATTGAGCCCATAGGGTCTCAAACTGTTAAGAGTGTGGATCCAAAAAAGCTCTCTTTTTCTCAAAGTCAACACCCTGTTGCCCCCACGTCTTGGCATGGGTATGTGGTCAATGGCCCAACACTTAAGATCTTTTTCAGAGTGTTGAAGCTCCGTGAAATGTTTGGCAACAGGGAGGTCCTTTCTTTTCTTGCGTATGGACAATCTATGATTGTTCAACCGCGTTTTGAGGTCCGTAGACGTCTCACCCACATATATTAATTTGCACGGACAAATCAGAACATAAACCACATAGTTCGAATTGCATGTGAGGTGAAATCGAATTGGATATGAAACTCCAGTGGTAGGATGAGTAAAATTACTACCCCTACCCATATACCTGCAGTCAACACAACATAGACAAGGAAAACTACCTTTACCATGTGTAGTAAAGGAAGTTTGAACAGACTTTGATCTAGGTCCAATATCTGCTCTAACCAATTTCTTATAAAAAATAAGAAATTCCGCAGCACATCCAGGTTGTAAGAAAGTAAAAAAAGACTTTATTCACCAAGCATGCGACGTTTCAATCCTCTCAATGGGATTTTCCTCAGGCATGCTGGTGAATAAAGTCTTTTTTTACTTTCTTACAACCTGGATGTGCTGCGGAATTTCTTATTTTTTATACGTTTGGAGGTGGATCGCCTACCCAGCCGCTGGCACTCCGCATATACCTTACAGATAGTGGTGCTGCCCACACTTTCTTTCTATCTATATATATATATACAAATATTAAACTTCACTATAAGACGCGCCTAGGTTTTTGAGGAGGAAAATAAGAAAAAAATATTTTTAACCAAAAGTTGTGCTTTTGGTGGGCTTTGAATTAATGGTGGTCTGTGCGTGACACTATTATGGGGGATCTGTGGATGGCACTGTTATGGGGGATCTGTGGATGGCACTGTTATGGGGGACCTGTGGATGGCACTGTTATGGGGGATCTGTGGATGGCACTGATATGGGGGATCTGTGGATGCCACTGTTATGGGGGATCTGTGGATGGCACTGTTATGGGGGACCTGTGGATGGCACTGTTATGAGGGGATCTGTGGATGGCACTGTTATGGGGGATCTGTGGATGGCACTGTTATGGGGGATCTGTGGATGGCACTGTTATGGGGGATCTGTGGATGGCACTGTTATGGGGGACCTGTGGATGGCACTGTTATGGGGGATCTGTGGATGGCACTGTTATGGGGGATCTGTGGATGGCACTGTTATGGGGGATCTGTGGATGGCACTGTTATGGGGGATCTGTGGATGGCACTGTTATGGGGGACCTGTGGATGGCACTGTTATGGGGGATCTGTGGATGGCACTGTTATGGGGGATCTGTGGATGGCACTGTTATGGGGGATCTGTGGATGGCACTGTTATGGGGGATCTGTGGATGGCACTGTTATGGGGATCTGTGGATGGTACTGCTATGGGTTGGGATATCTGTGGATGGCATTGTTATGGGGTGGGGGGATCTGTGGATGGCATTGTTATGGGGTGGGGGATCTGTGGATGGAACTGTTATGGGGTGGGATATCTGTGGATGGTACTGCTATGGGGTGGGATATCTGTGGATGGCATTGTTATGAGGTGGGGGGATCTGTGGATGGAACTGTTATGGGGGGGGATCTGTGGATGACACTGCTATATGTCATCCACAGATCCCCCTCATAACAGTGTCCCCCAATACACCGGCCCTCTGCTCACCAAAGTATTTATAAACGTGAATCCTTATCCTGTTATTAAGTTGAACTAACGCTGCCCTCTCCCATGTTCCCATGTTCCCCTGTATCCCCACAGCACTTACGAACACGCTTCCATAGCAGGCAGAGCGGACGGCACCAGTAACGTCACTCACTGACGTCGCGCGTCTGCTCCGCCTGCTTCATTCATAAAGTGGGCGGAGCAGGCGCTCAACGTCAGTGAGTGATGTTACTGCTGCTGTCCTCTCTGCCTGCTATTGAAGCTTAAGTAAGGGGGGCATGGGAACATGGGAGAGGGCAGCGTTAGTTCAACTTAATAACAGGATAAGGATTCACATTTATAAATACTTTGGTGAGCGGCGGGGCCCGGTGTAAGAGTACAGTGACTGCACCGGGCCCCGCCCCTAGTTACGGACTCCAGCCCCTCCTCTCTCCCGGCTCATACATAGCAGTCTGCGATGCTGCATCTTTGCCGGGCCGCAAAGATATTCATTGCGGGCCGCATGTTTGACACCCATGTTTTAGACTATTTCAAATATTCTAAAAAACAAATATATAGCACTATATTGAATATATTAGTTTTTTAGAATATCCGTCTTTTTTTTTTCAATCCGGTCAAACCACCACCAAGCCGGCTCCCCATAGAAGTGAATGGGAGCGTACCGTGCATGCGTGGCCCCCCGCTCTCATTCATTTCTATGCGGCTGACGGAAATAGCTGAGCCAGCACTCAGCTATTTTCACCGGCCCCATAGAAAATGAATGGAGGGCGGCTGCGCGTGCGCAGTGCACCCTCCTTCACTTGCGGGGCTCCGTTCTCGATATAGGTGCGGGTCCCTAGCGATATGCCCCAATTGTCCATGATAAGACAACCCCTTTAAGTGTCAAAAAGTCCAGAGTCTTTATCTAAATTATTACCATAAAATTATCAAACATTGAATGCTGGGAAGGTAGTCCAACAATCACAATAACTCTGGAAATACTCTGCTTATAGGGCTTTTACATTGATAGTCTATCCTTAGGCTAGACCATCAAAAATGTATGATTGATGGGTTCCAACAGGGGTCCCCATACCCCTGCTGATCAGCCGTTCCGCTGCAAATCGGTGCCACAGCTACACAGTTCTGTTATTTGAGTTGCAGATGGAGTTATTTGCTGCAGTTGTACTGACAGCGCTTCAGTTACCAGTTCTTTCCACCACACAATGGACAGAGCTGTGTAGATCTGGTGCAAACTTCCGGCACCAAAGCTACTGAAGAACAACTGAATGGCAAACCCTGCTGATCAGATATTGATGGCATATCCTGAGTATAGGCCATCAGTATAAAAGTACATAAAAACCCCTCAAGTATATGAAAACACAAAAATAATACTGACAAGTGGCTAGTTTTTGAGCTGAAAAAGCACCAACACATGATAGTGAATAGAGATGAACAAATCGAAGTTGACAAAGTGAAATTATATCCGAATTTCAGGAAAAATTCAATTCACACCAAATCCGAATTTCCTCACGCTTCGTGGTAACGAATCACATATTTTCCTAAAATGGCTGCTGCACCTGTTAGGACATAGAGCAAGGAACTCTGGGAACGAGGGATCACCCACAATGCCATGCATGCAGCCAATCAGCAGCCAGCCAGCCCTGTGATTTCACAGCCCTATAAATAGCCTCAGCCATCTTGGATTCAGACATTTTTCAGTGCACTTACTGCAGGAAGAGACATCAGCAGGCGCTAGGGACAGTGGTAGAAAAGACTTTAAAACTTTTATTTTTCTGTATAGAAGTTCAGGGAAAGGATAGGGAGGAATCATTCCACAGTATTGAAGCAGAACAGGGTTCAGTAGGGGAGTTTACAGCCTGGGTAATAGGAACAATCCTATTACACCTTGCTGCACTGACTGTGGATCCAAACTGTCATAATACAGCTCTGTAATTCCAGCAAACCGTTCTTGTTATTGGGGTGCAAGTGTTATTTAATACAGCCATTAACAGGGTTTATTACAAGGAAATATTTATACGTCTTATTTGCCCTTGTGCGCTGCAGTTATATGTTCTAAAGCATCTTTTGGCTTGTATTAGTTGGAAAAAAGGGCTTATTAGCCATTGTGTGGTCAAGTGCTAAAATTACAGCCCTTTTTGGCGTGTAATAGTGGCACAAAATAATATATTATTTGCCGTTCAGTGATGCAGTTATATGTTCTAAAGCCTTCTGTGGCTTGTATAGGTGGAAAAAATAAGGGTATATTCGCCATTCAGCGGTGCAGTTATATGTTCTAAAGCCCTTTTTGGCATGTATTAGAGGAAAAAATATATATTATTTGCCATTCAGCGGTGCAGTTATATGTTCTAAAGCCTTCTGTGGCTTGTATTAGTGGCACAAAAAAAGGATTTGCCTTTGTGTGGTGAAGTGAGAAAATTACAGCCCTTTTTGGCGTGCATTAGTGGCAAAAAATATATATTATTTGCCGTTCAGCGGTGCATTTATATGTTCTAAAGACCTTTTTGGCGTGTATTAGTGGCACAAAAAAAGGATTTGCCTTTGTGTGGTGAAGTGAGAAAATTACAGCCCTTTTTGGCGTGTATCAGTGGCAAAAAAGTATATATATTTGCTGTTCAGTGGTGCAGTTGTATGTTCTAAAGCCCTTTTTGGCATGTATTAGTGGCAAAAAAATATATATTCAATGTATTTAATGTATTTTACTAAATATAAGGCTGGCATTGTCATTACATCTATTTGCCCCTAAGTGGTGCTGGAGCCCCATAATATATATAGCCAGGGGTGTGCTAATAAAGTTAGTTCAGTTAGAGAGGAAGTAGTTAGTTCAAGGAGTGAGGAGAAGAAGGAAGTTAATGGAGGAGGAGAACAGGCAAGTTCCACAATGCAGCTGCCTTTCTTTCCTCTGGGCCCCGATTAAGCCTGGAGAGTAGTGTTTACTGCAGCCCAGCACAAGACAGTAAGTCTAAGTATGAATATAAAGCAAGTCTAGTGAAGATTAGAGTGAAGTCTAGCCAAGGGACTTCAAAAGCACCAGTGACCAGGAGGAACTTAAAGGTACCTGGACACAACTGGATAATTAGTGCACAGAATTGTTCTTTTCCACTAAACGCCTTCTGAAACATAGTGGACCTGAATATTTCAGGAGAGCATCTTGCATCAAATAATGTAACAGAGAGTTCACCTGTCACGAGGGAGAACACCCTTATTGGATTGCTCAAGATAAATAGGAAAACATTATATTCAGTACCCGAGGGCTAGAAAGTGGACTTAGTGCAAATTTACCCATTCTTTGCCTTAAAGTAACAGCATTAAGGCTGGGTTCACACGGGCGTCACGTTTTGGCTCCGGATGCGTCCCGGGTGCATTGCGGCAAACCCGCGCGAGTAGGTACGCAATTGCAGTCAGTTTTGACTGCGATTGCGTTCCGTTGTTGAGTTTTTATCTTGCAGGTACAATGCGTTTTGCACGCTCATGATAAAAAAATGACTGTGGTACTGATACCCGAACTTCTTCACTGAAGTTCCGGTTTGGGTTCGGTGTTGTGTAGATGTAATTATTTTCCCTTATGGGTATGATGCGTTAAAATCACCACTCATGTGCACAGCCCCATGGAAGTGAACAGGGTCCGGATTCAGTGCGGGGGCAATGCTTTCACCTCACACATTGCACCCACGCAGAAATCTCGCCCGTGTGAACCCAGCCTAAGAGAACTCCTAAACTGACAATTGCCAGGCCTGTTATAAGGAATTCCAGTTATACCAACCTCTGAATTATTGCTTCTGCTTTATTGATGAACTGTAACAACTGCCCTGAGACTATTGATTCATTAAATGTTCAACTGTTTTACTACAGCTGATTCCTCATCCTTTCTACTACTCTCAACATTTGCACCTTACGGTGCTGGCATCACGAACACAGGGTCCCAGCCACCCAAGCAACTTAAACACCTATACCATCAAGGGCACCATCTGGCTGGTGTTCCCTGCAATAGAGAGTGCCCCAGAGGATTTAGTGCGGTCCTTCCCTCCACTGCACTGCCGGCCCAGGGAGGCTCTGCTAACCGTGAGTAAATGAACTACTACCCCCATCGGCTCACCATAACTCATGTGTTGCCCCTGCGGACCCGGTCGTCGCATATATATTTGACGTTCAGTGGTGCAGTTATATGTAGAGATGTAGCGAACATAAAATTTTCAGTTCGCGAACGACGAACGCAAATTTCTTTAAATGTTCGCGAACGGGCGAACCGCCATAGATTTCAATAGGCAGGCGAATTTTAAAACCCACAGGGACTCTTTCTAGCCATAGTAGTGATGGAAAAGTTGTTTTAAGGGGACTAACACCTGGACTGTGGCATGCCGGAGGGGGATCCATGGCAAAACTCCCATGGAAAATTACATAGTTGACGCAGAGTTGGGTTTTAATCCATAAAGGGCATAAATCACCTAACAATCCAATTTTTTTTTGCACAACGTGGTTTAAAATATCCAGTGTGTGTATACGATCAGGTATGATGTTGTATCGATCAGGTTAATGCACCGCAAACAACCGCAAACAGTCCATTTGCCCAACCACAAACTCCCCATTTGCGCAAGGTTGGATACCAAGCTAGCCCTGTCCCGTTGATGTCATTGAAGGTTTCTTCCTCCACCCAGCCACGTACAAAACCAAGGGTCCCCGAAAGGTGAATTGAATTGATTTTTCGAACGGGAAGATGGTTAAAAAAAACGCTGGCTCCCTCCCCTTTGTTTTAATCCACGGTCACTGCATGTGTGCCGTGCAATTTACTGTCAGACCAGATATGAGTGGTATTTTCTGGAGTACTATTCTCATCAGTTTAATCCCTGTTACGTCGCCTATCAGGACGTGTATTGAATGGATTTTAGACAACCGCAAACAGTTATCAAAAGTTGACAAACTCCTTGCAGAAATGTGATTTATCTGTGTGCGTCCTTCTTGTTACTTCCAATTTGGGGCACTGCGCGTGCGCCGTGCAATGTACTCTGCCACACGGTATGAGTGGTGTGTTAACTAGTACTATTCTTATCAGTTTAATCCCTGTTACGTCCCCTATCCGTGTTGAATTGATTTTAGGAACAGGAGAAGGAAAAAGCAGCTTAGTCGGTCCTCTTACTCCCAAGTTGGGGCACTGCGTGTGCACAGAGCAATGTGCTGTGACACCCTATATGAGTGGTGTCTTAACTAGTTTTATTCCTATCAGTTTAATCCCTGTTACGTCCCATATCAGGGATTGCCTTTTGTGAAAAAAAAAATAGGCCGGGTACCTTCGACTGCCTTTACAGTGACAGACCAAACTCTGATACACCAAACTGAATTGATTTTAGGAACCGGGAGATGGAAAAAGCAGCTTGGTCGGTCCTCTTGCTCCCAAGTTGGGGCACTGGGCGTGCACGGAGCAATGTGCTGTGACACCCTATATGAGTGGTGTCTTAACTAGTACTATTCCTATCAGTTTAATCCCTGTTACGTCCCTAGGGGACGTGTGTCGAATTGATTAACTATTGTCGAATTAACGAACCATTACGACATCCTGAAATAATTTAGTTCTTAGCTCTGTACTTGCTTTGTATTGGAATTGATGGGGATTTTTTAAATTGTCTGCATTATTTCTAATAAACTATTAAGAGACTTTATTATGATTTTTTATTTTATGTATTAAAAACCCATACAACTTAAAAAATAAAAAATAAATAACGGTATGAGTGATGGCCTGGCCAGTGGCCACAGTACAGTCTGTGGGCCAGACACTCACTGGCTTGAAACTGCGATTATATCACAGAGAAAAAATAAATTGACTTTATTTATCTGCAAGGTATTTTGTGACACCCTGTAACGGTATGAGTGGTGGCCTGGCCAGTGGCCACAGTACAGTCTGTGGGCCAGACACTCACTGGCTTGCAACTACGATTATATCACAGAGAAAAAATAAATTGACTTTAGTTTTATCTGCAAGGTATTGTGACACCTTGTATGAATGGTGTGCACACAGTACAGTCTGTGGGCCTGCAGCCTCTCACTGTCTGGAAACTGCGAAAATTTGTAAAAAAATTATAAATTGACTTTTTTATCTGCAAGGTACTGTGACACCCTATATGAGTGGTGTGCACACAGTACTGTCTGTGGGCCTGCAGCCTCTCACACACGGGCAGGCAACTGCAATATATACAGACGTGGACAAAATTGTTGGTACCCTTTGGTCAATGAAAGAAAAAGTCACAATGGTCACAGAAATAACTTTAATCTGACAAAAGTAATAATAAATTAAAATTCTATAAATGTTAACCAATGAAAGTCAGACATTGTTTTTCAACCATGCTTCAACAGAATTATGTAAAAAAATAAACTCATGAAACAGGCATGGACAAAAATGATGGTACCCCTAACTTAATATTTTGTTGCGCAACCTTTTGAGGCAATCACTGCAATCAAACGCTTCCTGTAACTGTCAATGAGACATCTGCACCTCTCAGCAGGTATTTTGGCCCACTCCTCATGAGCAAACTGCTCCAGTTGTGTCCGGTTTGAAGGGTGCCTTTTCCAGACTGCATGTTTCAGCTCCTTCCAAAGATGCTCAATAGGATTGAGGTCAGGGCTCATAGAAGGCCACTTTAGAATAGTCCAATTTTTTCCTCTTAGCCATTCTTGGGTGTTTTTAGCGGTGTGTTTTGGGTCATTGTCCTGTTGCAAGACCCATGACCTGCGACTGAGACCAAGCTTTCTGACACTGGCTAGTACATTTCTCTCTAGAATTCCTTGATAGTCTTGAGATTTCATTGTACCCTGCACAGATTCAAGACACCCTGTGCCAGACGCAGCAAAGCAGCCCCAGAACATAACAGAGCCTCCTCCATGTTTCACAGTAGGGACAGTGTTCTTTTCTTGATATGCTTCATTTTTTCGTCTGTGAACATACAGCTGATGTGCCTTGGCAAAAACTTCGATTTTTGTCTCATCTGTCCACAGGACATTCTCCCAGAAGCTTTGTGGCTTGTCAACATGTAGTTTGGCATATTCCAGTCTTGCTTTTTTATGATTCGTTTTCAACAATGGTGTCCTCCTTGGTCGTCTCCCATGTAGTCCACTTTGGCTCAAACAACGACGGATGGTGCGATCTGACACTGATGTTCCTTGAGCATGAAGTTCACCTTGAATCTCTTTAGAAGTCTTTCTAGGCTCTTTTGTTACCATTCGGATTATCCGTCTCTTAGATTTGTCATCAATTTTCCTCCTGCGGCCACGTCCAGGGAGGTTGGCTACAGTCCCATGGATCTTAAACTTATGAATAATATGTGCAACTGTACTCACAGGAACATCTAGTTGCTTGGAGATGGTCTTATAGCCTTTACCTTTAACATGCTTGTCTATAATTTTCTTTCTGATCTCTTGAGACAGCTCTTTCCTTTGCTTCCTCTGGTCCATGTCGAGTGTGGTACACACCATATCACCAAACAACACAGTGATTACCTGGAGCCATATATATAGGCCCAATGGCTGATTACAAGGTTGTAGACACCTGTGATGCTAATTAGTGGACACACCTTGAATTAACATGTCCCTTTGGTCACATTATGTTCTGTGTTTTCTAGGGGTACCATCATTTTTGTCCATGCCTGTTTCATGAGTTTATTTTTTTACATAATTCTGTTGAAGCATGGTTGAAAAACAATGTCTGACTTTCATTGGTTAACATTTATAGAATTTTAATTTATTATTACTTTTGTCAGATTAAAGTTATTTCTGTGACCATTGTGACTTTTTCTTTCATTGACCAAAGGGTACCAACAATTTTGTCCACGTCTGTATATATATATACAGTACAGACCAAAAGTTTGGACACACCTTCTCATTCAAAGAGTTTTCTTTATTTTCATGACTATGAAAATTGTAGATTCACACTGAAGGCATCAAAACTATGAATTAACACATGTGGAATTATATACATAACAAAAAAGTGTGAAACAACTGAAAATATGTCATATTCTAGGTTCTTCAAAGTAGCCACCTTTTGCTTTGATTACTGCTTTGCCCACTCTTGGCATTCTCTTGATGAGCTTTAAGAGGTAGTCACCTGAAATGGTTTTCACTTCACAGGTGTGCCCTGTCAGGTTTAATAAGTGGGATTTCTTGCCTTATAAATGGGGTTGGGACCATCAGTTGCGTTGAGGAGAAGTCAGGTGGATACACAGCTGATAGTCCTACTGAATAGACTGTTAGAACTTGTATTATGGCAAGAAAAAAGCAGCTAAGTAAAGAAAAACGAGTGGCCATCATTACTTTAAGGCCTCATGCACATGACTGTTGTATGCATCCGTGGCCGTTGTGCCGTTTTCCGTTTTTTTTTTTTCGCTGACCCATTGACTTTCAATGGGTCCGTGGAAAAATTGGAAAATGCACCGTTTTGCAGCCGAGACCATGATCCGTGTATCCTGTCCGTCGAAAAAATATGACCTGTCCTATTTTTTTGACGGACAACGGTTCACGGACCCATTCAAGTCAATGGGTCCGTGAAAGAACACGGATGCACACAAGATTGGCATCCGTGTCCGTGATCCGTGGCCATAGGTTACTTTCATACAGACGGATCCGAAGATCCATCTGCATAAAAGCTTTTTCAGAGCTGAGTTTTCACTTTGTGACAGTATATTCTAACAATGTGTAGTTAACACATTGGTGGCCAGTGCGGCCGCCCCCCCTCCCCTGTAGTTAACTCATTGGTAGCCAGTGGGCCCCCCCTCCCTCCCCTGTAGTTAACTCGTTGGTAGCCAGCCCCCCCTCCCTCCCCTGTAGTTAACTCGTTGGTAGCCAGTGGGCCCCCCCTCCCTCCCCTGTAGTTAACTCGTTGGTAGCCAGCACCCCTCCCTCCCCTGTAGTTAACTCGTTGGTGGCCAGTGGGCCCTCTCCCCTCCCTCCCCCTCCTAATTAAAATCTCCCCCCTATCATTGGTGGCAGTGGAGAGTACCGATCGGAGTCCCAGTTTAATCGCTGGGGCTCCGATCGGTAACCATGGCAACTGGGACGCTACTGCAGTCCCGGTTGCCATGGTTACTTAGCATTTTGTAGAAGCATCATACTTACCTGCGAGCTGCGATGTCTGTGTCCGGCCGGGAGCTCCTCCTACTGGTAAGTGACAGATCATTAGGCAATGCACCGCACAGACTTGTCACTTACCAGTAGGAGGAGCTCCCGGCCGGACACAGACATTGCAGCTCGCAGGTAAGTATGATGCTTCTACAAAATGCTAAGTAACCATGGCAACCAGTAGCGTCCCGGTTGCCATGGTTACCGATCGGAGCCCCAGCGATTAAACTGGGACTCCGATTGGTACTCTCCACTGCCACCAATGATAGGGGGGGAGATTTTAATTAGGAGGGGGAGGGAGGGGAGAGGGCCCACTGGCCACCAACGAGTTAACTACAGGGGAGAGAGGGGGGGGCCCACTGGCCACCAACGAGTTAACTACAGGGGAGGGGGGGCTGGCTACCAACGAGTTAACTACAGGGGAGGGGGGGCCCACTGGCCACCAACGAGTTAACTACAGGGGAGAGAGGGGGGCCCACTGGCCACCAACGAGTTAACTACAGGGGAGGGGGGCTGGCTACCAACGAGTTAACTACAGGGGAGGGAGGGGGGGGGGCCCCACTGGCTACCAACAAGTTAACTACAGGGGAGGGATGGGGGGGTCGGCCGCACTGGCCACCAATGAGTTAAAAACAGGGGGGGTCTGCCCCCTGCTGCCTGGCAGCACCTGCAAGGCAGCAGGGGGCAGTCATGTACACAGTTTTTTAGTATATTCTAACCTGAAGCGTCCCCATCACCATAGGAATGCCTCTGTGTTAGAATATACTGTCGGATCTGAGTTTCACAAAGTAACTCATATCTGACAGTATATTCTAACATAGAGGCGTTCCCATGGTGATGGGGACGCTTCAAGTTAAAATATACCATTGGATTGGAGAAAACTCTGATCCGATGGTATAAAAGGGACTCCTGACTTTACATTAAAAGTCAATGGGGGACGGATTCGTTTGCAATTGCACCATATTGTGTCAACGTCAAACGGATCCGTCCCCATTGACTTGCATTGTAATTCAGGACGGATCCGTTTGGCTCCGCAGTTAAATGTTCTAAAGCCCTTTTTGGCTTGTATTAGCAGCAAAAATTATATATATTTCCCGTTCAATGGTGCAGTTATATGTTCTAAAGTCTTTTGTGGTTTGTATAAGTGGAAAAAAATAAGGGCCTATTTGCCGTTCAGCGGTGCAGTTATATGTTCTAAAGCCCTTTTTGACATGTATTAGTAAAAAAAAGGGCTTATTAGCCGTTGTGTGGTGAAGTGAGAAAATTACAGACTTTTTTAGGGTGTTTTAATTTCCTTTTTATTTATTTATTTGATCTGTAAGACAGAGAAGCGCAAGGCCCTGCACAGGGGAGCGGTAGAGGCCTAAATGTTTCTGCCACAGGTCGCAGCAGAGTAAGGGGGTGTGGCAGCAGGAGTCGCAGCGAGAGGCCTTAGCAACCGTTATTATCTAGCAGTCGTGTCTTGACCAGCAACCCAGCAGTTCTTTGTTTCAATAGTTTTTTTATTGAGTTTAACCATATAAAAAAGACATTGGGCATACCCGACGGGTAAACAATAGTGAGTAACACAAAATAAAACATTCTTCCATATGCAGAAACCAGTGTGCATTATAAGTACTAGAAATGCCTGCTGTCAGCAAATATATTATTGAGTTGAGATAAGTGGCCACCAATGTTTAATACCCAGACCAATGGCAAAATGTCTGCAGTTCAGACCTGTCTGCTCTTACGGTTGGATGGTTTAAGACCCTATAGTTGACAGGGCTATGGAGTCTCTAAAATTGGGTACTATACGGGGAGCACGACCAAGGCTTCCAATTTTGGAGGAATCTATCGTATACCTCTCCCCCCATAGCAATAATTCTCTCATAAGAGTATGTTATGTTAAGTGCAGCTATCAATTCAGAAATGTCCGGTAAATCTGGGGTTTTCCACTTTCGCAACAGTAATAGTTTTGCTGTCACACAGAAGATACAGAGTATGGCCCTTAGGCGGACAGGTAGGGCATCTACTCCTATCAATAACAGGACTATTTGCGGTGACCATGTCATCTCATAAGGCACAATTCTGGCAAGTAATTCCCTACATTCAGACCAGTACATTTGAATCTGAGGGCATTGCCATAATATAGGGAACAGGGTTCCCCTACATCCGCAACCTCTCCAACATCGATCAGATACTGAGTCATGCATAAGAGCCAATTTATCCGGCATGTAGTACCATCTTAATATAGTTTTAATCACTGATTCTACATGGGAAACGCACTTCAGATATTTGTGTAACATTCTAAGGGCCTGCATCCATTCCGTTTCAGAAATAGACAAATTTAAATCCTTCTCCCATGCCACCATCAGGTGTGAGCATTTAAAGGACCCAGAGTGGAGAATGGAGTTATAAAGGGGTTTCAAACCTTTCAGATTGCTCGTGATATACAATTTTGCTAATTTGTCCATTTTTACTCCAGATGGCTGGAGGTCCTGTACTAGATGGCGGATCTGGAGATATTAGAAAAATTCCCGGCTATGGATAGAAAATTTCACTCTGATCCTTTGGAATGGCTGCAGTACACCATGAATTAACAGGTCCCCTACACTATGTATGTCGGCTGATGCCCACGATGACAAATCTGTTTGAGGAAGTAGTGTCTGGAGCAGCATCAGCATCTGCTAATATATGATATGTGGACCATGCTTTCAGTGAAGCCAACACCGTCGGGCCTACATTTTTGGGAGTAGGGATCTTCCAAAAAGGCAGGTTTAACAACCCCTCCAAAGAGTATGGGGCAGCTTGGGAGGCTTCAAGCTGGACCCAGGGCAGATCCTGGGAAGGCTGTGTCCACCCCTTCAACATGGAAACCAAAGAGGTTATATAGTACAATTTTAAATCTGGCAACGCTAGGCCTCCCATGCGGCGTTCTCTGGTCATAATGTCTCGGGCTATCCTGGGGTGTTTCTTGTCCCATATATACTTAGAGAGAAGTGAATGTGCTCGGGAAAATAACCTTTCTGGGATGGTTATAAACAGGGTGCGATACAAATATAGAAACTTAGGAAGAATGAACATTTTAAATGTAGCAATCCTCCCTATCCACGGGTATCAAGTTTGGAAAATTCTGAGAGTTCCTTTTCTGTGGAAAGTAGTAAGGCAGCATAATTGTGAGTATATATTAGGCTTTGGGTAGAGGACATATTGACGCCTAGGTACTTAATGCTATCAAGCCGCCAGTCAAAGTTCCATGTGCTGCGAAGGTTCACCACTTGGTGCTCTGACATATGAATAGGTAAGGCTTACGTCTTTGAGGAGTTATGATGGTAATATGAGAGATCACAGTAAATTGAAATTTGGGCCATAACCATTCCATTGGATTGGTTAGGGTCAGACATACGTCATCTGCATACAAGGATATGACATGAGAGCTTCCACCTATATTAACCCCTACTATACGGGAGTCCTGTCTGATCATCTGGTCCAGTGGTTCCATGGTTATGATAAAGATAAGGGGGGAGAGAGGGCATCCCTGTCGGGTTCCATTTGTAAGTTCGAATACCTCTGACAAGGCTCCGTTTACAAATGTTCTGGCTGTGGGGTTACTGTAAAGTGCCCTAATGGCAGTAAGTATATGCCCTGTAAATCCCATTGTTTCAAGTACTGAAAAGGCAAAGGCCCAACGAAGCCTGCCAAAGGCCTTTTCTGCATCTAATGCCAGGGCCAATGTGGGGATTCTATTTTTATGAACATGGTGTAAGATACCCATAAGGCTTCTTGTATTATAGTAAGTCTGCCGGGTCGGGCCAAATCCAGCTTGGTCTACATGTATAATAGAAGGGAGAATTTTTGCTAGACGGGTGGCTAATAGATTCGCGTTAATTTTTACATCCTGATTTAGCAGGGATATGGGCCTAAAGTTTTGGGGCCTATTTTGTGTTTTTACATTTATATCTTTATTTCGCCATAGCAATCTGCACCTGCTAGGGGTTGTGCGGGCTGAAATTTTCCATATTTTTCTCTTTGTAGTACGTATTGGAGGCGTGGCGATCTCCAAGCAGTCAAGCACACCTGGCCAGTTAATCTGCCCCCTGGAGGCTGGTTTTAAAGTCAGTATAAAACTGAGTCTGCTTATACAGCACCTACCAGTAACCATTAGGTTCCAGGAGAAGTATAAAGTGGGCTCAGCATGCATGTGAGTATTTGCATCCCTGGATCCGATGAAAGCTGTAATGGCACCGGACGGGGTTAAAAGCAGAGTGTGCTTGGCATGCATGCTGTACCTGCGCTCCCTGGACTTTATGTGGCTGTCATGGCCCATAAGAGGTAGGAACTAGTGTTAGGGACCACTCATGAAGGCAACCTTGACGCGGTGAGTGGCTTATTACGCTTTGGCCAAAATGTACACCAATGCCTTATTCAACATCCAGCATAAAGGCAGGGCAAAGTGCTGGTTGCAGTGTGCGATTGCATTTTGTGTTTTTACATTTATATCTTTATTTCGCCATAGCAATCTGCACCTGCTAGGGGTTGTGCGGGCTGAAATTTTCCATATTTTTCTCTTTGTAGTACGTATTGGAGGCGTGGCGATCTCCAAGCAGTCAAGCACACCTGGCCAGTTAATCTGCCCCCTGGAGGCTGGTTTTAAAGTCAGTATAAAACTGAGTCTGCTTATACAGCACCTACCAGTAACCATTAGGTTCCAGGAGAAGTATAAAGTGGGCTCAGCATGCATGTGAGTATTTGCATCCCTGGATCCGATGAAAGCTGTAATGGCACCGGACGGGGTTAAAAGCAGAGTGTGCTTGGCATGCATGCTGTACCTGCGCTCCCTGGACTTTATGTGGCTGTCATGGCCCATAAGAGGTAGGAACTAGTGTTAGGGACCACTCATGAAGGCAACCTTGACGCGGTGAGTGGCTTATTACGCTTTGGCCAAAATGTACACCAATGCCTTATTCAACATCCAGCATAAAGGCAGGGCAGAGTGCTGGTTGCAGTGTGCGATTGCATTTTGTGTTTTTACATTTATATCTTTATTTCGCCATAGCAATCTGCACCTGCTAGGGGTTGTGCGGGCTGAAATTTTCCATATTTTTCTCTTTGTAGTACGTATTGGAGGCGTGGCGATCTCCAAGCAGTCAAGCACACCTGGCCAGTTAATCTGCCCCCTGGAGGCTGGTTTTAAAGTCAGTATAAAACTGAGTCTGCTTATACAGCACCTACCAGTAACCATTAGGTTCCAGGAGAAGTATAAAGTGGGCTCAGCATGCATGTGAGTATTTGCATCCCTGGATCCGATGAAAGCTGTAATGGCACCGGACGGGGTTAAAAGCAGAGTGTGCTTGGCATGCATGCTGTACCTGCGCTCCCTGGACTTTATGTGGCTGTCATGGCCCATAAGAGGTAGGAACTAGTGTTAGGGACCACTCATGAAGGCAACCTTGACGCGGTGAGTGGCTTATTACGCTTTGGCCAAAATGTACACCAATGCCTTATTCAACATCCAGCATAAAGGCAGGGCAGAGTGCTGGTTGCAGTGTGCGATTGCATTTTGTGTTTTTACATTTATATCTTTATTTCGCCATAGCAATCTGCACCTGCTAGGGGTTGTGCGGGCTGAAATTTTCCATATTTTTCTCTTTGTAGTACGTATTGGAGGCGTGGCGATCTCCAAGCAGTCAAGCACACCTGGCCAGTTAATCTGCCCCCTGGAGGCTGGTTTTAAAGTCAGTATAAAACTGAGTCTGCTTATACAGCACCTACCAGTAACCATTAGGTTCCAGGAGAAGTATAAAGTGGGCTCAGCATGCATGTGAGTATTTGCATCCCTGGATCCGATGAAAGCTGTAATGGCACCGGACGGGGTTAAAAGCAGAGTGTGCTTGGCATGCATGCTGTACCTGCGCTCCCTGGACTTTATGTGGCTGTCATGGCCCATAAGAGGTAGGAACTAGTGTTAGGGACCACTCATGAAGGCAACCTTGACGCGGTGAGTGGCTTATTACGCTTTGGCCAAAATGTACACCAATGCCTTATTCAACATCCAGCATAAAGGCAGGGCAGAGTGCTGGTTGCAGTGTGCGATTGCATTTTGTGTTTTTACATTTATATCTTTATTTCGCCATAGCAATCTGCACCTGCTAGGGGTTGTGCGGGCTGAAATTTTCCATATTTTTCTCTTTGTAGTACGTATTGGAGGCGTGGCGATCTCCAAGCAGTCAAGCACACCTGGCCAGTTAATCTGCCCCCTGGAGGCTGGTTTTAAAGTCAGTATAAAACTGAGTCTGCTTATACAGCACCTACCAGTAACCATTAGGTTCCAGGAGAAGTATAAAGTGGGCTCAGCATGCATGTGAGTATTTGCATCCCTGGATCCGATGAAAGCTGTAATGGCACCGGACGGGGTTAAAAGCAGAGTGTGCTTGGCATGCATGCTGTACCTGCGCTCCCTGGACTTTATGTGGCTGTCATGGCCCATAAGAGGTAGGAACTAGTGTTAGGGACCACTCATGAAGGCAACCTTGACGCGGTGAGTGGCTTATTACGCTTTGGCCAAAATGTACACCAATGCCTTATTCAACATCCAGCATAAAGGCAGGGCAGAGTGCTGGTTGCAGTGTGCGATTGCATTTTGTGTTTTTACATTTATATCTTTATTTCGCCATAGCAATCTGCACCTGCTAGGGGTTGTGCGGGCTGAAATTTTCCATATTTTTCTATCTGGGTCCTTGACTGGTTTAGGGAGTGTGATTATTAGGGCCTGTAAATTTTCAACTGGCAGGGAACCTTGGGACAGCGCTGTTTGGCAGAAGTCTTTTAGGTACGGACTAATGATCTGTTTAAACTGCTTATAGTAGTGGCTAGCAAAGCCATCAGGGCCAGGCTCTTTATCCCTTGGTAGAGATGCAATCACTGCTTCCACCTCCCCAGTTTCAATCGGGGAATTGAGCTCCAGAAGCTGGGAACTATTCAATGTGGGTAGTTGCAGGGATTGGAGATAAAAGTTAATTTGTTCATTAAGCTCACCTGGTGCAGGATGGGTATTGCGTAAGTTATACAGGTCTGCATAATATGCTTTAAAGCCATTAGCTATATCTACGGGGGAGTGGACCTTCTTCTGAGTGGGAGGATGGAGAATGTATGGAATTATGCTTTTTGTATGACGGGCCTTAAATCTCGATACCAGCAGCTTTCCTGCCTTATTATGTTGTGAGTAATAGGTCGCTTTCGACTTGCGATGCATTTTCTCATAGGAGGAAAGCATATACCCTCTCAGCTCCTGTCTGAGGCGTCTGATCTCCTCAGCTAATAGCGGAGTAGGATTCACTTTGTTGTTTGTCTCTACTTGTTGTAATTGAGATAAGATGTCTGACATTTTAGCTTCCATACGATTTTTCCTTATCGCACCCTGCTGTACAAAGGACCCTCTGACACACGCTTTGTGGGCGTTCCACAGGGTCACTGGATTTGTATGTGAAGTGTTATTAAACTGGAAGAAATCCTTGATATCCGTCTCAATTTTTGATCTATATTGAGGATCAGACAGTAAGAAGGGACTGCTTCTCCATAGGTACGTTTGGGGGGAGTTAACCGTTTCTGAGATTGACAAGATGATAGCGGCATGGTCAGACCACTTGATAGTTTCTAGGGAGGAGGCTTGGGCATGTGGGAGAAGTGCTCTATCCACGAGAAACATGTCTATCCTGGAACACACATTGTGAACTCCAGAGTGAAATGTATAGTCTCTAGCGGACGCGTGGTGGATACGCCGAACATCATATAGCTCCTCCTTCCAGAAAGTATCGGTGAGGGAAGGGGTGGGCCTTATTGGGGATGAAGAGGTGTCAACTGATGGATCTGAGGTCAAGTTAAAATCACCACAAACCACTAGTTTTCCGTGTTGTTTTTTACGGACCAGCTTCAATACTTTGTGGAGAAAATGCAATTGGCCTTGGTTAGGTGCATATAAAGACACTATCGTGAATAAAACATTGTTAAGGGTACAAATCAGTATGATATATCGCCCCAAAGGATCCGCATGATCAGCTATATGGGTAAATGCAACCGTATTTTTTAAAGCTAACATGACCCCCCCAGATTTAGAGTGAAAGCGCCCCGTTGAAGTATATGCGTTTCCTGTATCCCCAAGATATCACATTTCAACACCTTTGATTCTTTCCACATATGTGCTCTACGCATAGGACTATTTAAACCATTGGCATTCAGGCTAGCAAAAGTTCTTACCATTGTATATCAGAATAAACTGCATTTTCACACTAGTAGGTAATAAGAGAGATGTTAGACACAGGACGTCTCCCAGCAAGGACGTCTGTGTCACCTGGACATAGGCAGCACGAGTAAGTATAGGCATTATACTAACTACTAAGGATTGTAGCCCCCAGAAACATAGGAGGCAAGCCAACAAGCTCAAACCAACATAAAACATAGTGAACCTGAAGGAGGCTCAATAAATGTAGGGCAAATGTCCCGTCTGCAACCTAGGAAAACAAAGGTTAGGGCGACAGAACCCATACAAACGTACAGCACCTGAAAGGCGAGATATACTCACCCTGGTTAAAACTGGATTCAGCAAACTCTTGACCAGTTTTTATGGACTTTAGCAGGAGCGTGTTGGTGTGCCTCAACTGTAGTGGATACAGGTATGTTCCAGCTTTGTAGGAGTGCCAGTCCCTCTTCCAGGAATTTGGTAGCATGGAAGGCCCCGCCATGATGGATCAGCAGGCGTACAGGGAAGCCCCAGCGATACGGGATTTCCGCGCTTCTAAGGGCCGACGTGATGGATAAAAAGGCTCTCCTTAATCGCAATGTAGCCGCAGATAAGTCAGCAAACAGGAGAACTTTGTGGAATGGTGCAGGGAGGCCTCCATTTTTCCTCGCAGACGCCAGCAGCTGTTCTTTGACCTTGAAAAAATGCACCCTGGCTAACACATCTCGAGACACTGATAGTTCCAGATGACGCGGTCGCGGTACACGATGCACCCTGTCTATCTCCAGTTCTCTGTCAGGGCAGTCTGGAAGCACACATAGTCAGGAATGTCTCTAGGAGTCACCGATTCTGGGATCCCTCTCAGCTTTATATTATTGCGTCTGCTCCTGTCTTCAAGGTCGGCCATTTTAGCCTTGATACTTTCGACTTCAGCCTCTAGCTCTGTATGAGCGTCAATGAGTTATGTGAGGTTGCAAAGTCCCCAAATTTGTTTTCTAGGTGGTCCGTCCGGGCCCCTAAATCCTCAATGTCAGAGCGCAGAGGAGCTATAATGGACTTTATGTCCAGCAACATAGATCACCTCTGTAAAATGAGCATGTCCCTCATGGCTGTATCAGTAAGGGTGGTGTTGGACACCGTTAACGCTTGCAGCGCAGTTTCCCCATCCTCATCTGGGGTTGCTAGGATGAGCTTAGCGCTCCCCTTTGGGGGTAAATTGGCAGCCACCAAGTGGGCCTGCGGTGGTGAAATGTCCCGGTGAGAGGTGGAGAGAAGTTCCCTCAATGTGCTGCAGGACAGGGGGTTGCGGCTCACCTGGCCTTGTGTGTCAGCCAGGCCCGGGGACTTCTCCGGTCCGCTGCAGGTATTCATGCCGCCTTCCCCCAGATCCAGCTGGGAGTGGAGCGCTGAGTCGGACAGTGATCTCCGCAGGCTTGTGGATGGAGAATTCAGCGGCAGGTCTGCTATCGCCGCACGCTTACCAGGAGAGACCGCATCTCTGCCGGCGCCATCTTGGATTTCTCAGGCATCTCTGGAAAAGTAGAATTTAGTAAGTTTGGTCTGTTTGGCCGTTTTCTTTCTTCGCCCCGTCGTGTCCGGTGAGTATCCCCTCACCATTTATTTGCAGTAGGGTAGCGCAGGCTCTATGCACCCATCCGCCTAGGCAGCCAGACCACGCCCCCGACCCAGCAGTTCTTGGATGGTTGACTCGGTCATCCACTTTGTCCCAAGTGATATCAGACACCCCCAGCCAAGAGTCGTGGGTTCATCAGACACAACCCTTAGTTGACATGGCCCGGGAGCAGGCCCTTTGCCCTCACCTGTCCTCAACCTGCCTCTGTCCTTTTCTGTTCCCTCAACCAGAGAAGTATTATATGCTGTGGTCTCAGCTCCACAACACAGCGAGGACGCTTCTAGAGGACAGTCAGCAGCTACTGGCCAGCCAAGATGTGGAGGAGACATCCACCGCTTCCTCTAATAGGCAGGCAAGTAGTAATGAGGAGTAGTGTTGATAGCGAATATTTTAATCGCAAATTTTTATTGCGAATATCGTCACTTCGAGAATTCACGAAGATCTAGAATATAGTGCTATATTTTCGTTATCGGGAATATTGTAGATGTTTTTTTTCATCAGTACCCTCACTGCCTTGCTTGTGGGCCAATGAGAAGGCTGTAATATCTTTGTCTGAGCTTAGCAACATCCCTCGCAACCAATAGGAAAGTTGCCTACCCCTTACTATATAGGAAACTCCCCAGCAGCCATTTTCTGCTGTTTTTTGCAGTTCTGAGAGAGAGAGAGAGCAGTGTAATTGCTGTGCTTTGTGCTTTGCTTAATCATCTGAATCCTTATTCAATTACATTAGATAGTTAGCTTATATATATAATACAGATAGTTAGTGGGAGATAGTCAGTGTAGTATATAGCGTAGCTGAAAGGTTCCAGTGCAGGGTGTTAGGTAGTGTGATAGGAATTACTGTGCTGTGATAAGGATTAGTGTGCTGTGATAGAAATTACTGTACTGTGATAGGAATTAGTGTCTTTGTCTTTCGTCTTTGAAAAAAAATAATCATTTGCTGTATGTTTTTCTGAATCCCGCAGTACGCACATATTACATTGCCGATTTTCACAATCAATGAAATAATGACTGGAGATCACTAATTCTACAATTAGCAAATTTATGGTGAACATTAGGCTAAAAATTTGTGAAATATTGCATAAAATGAATATTGCCTATGCTGCTCATGACTAATGAGGAGAGTGGCGTGGGAGCTGATGTTGCGAGCGGTCAGGCTCCTGACCCAAAGCCCGTTAAGGAGGACATCAGTGACATACAGACAGTACTCGATGATGATGATGTAGCTGATCGCACTTGGGAGACGGGTGAATTAGGGGCTTCATTATTATCGGGAGAAGAGGGTGGCAGCTTGTGCAGCGGCAGAGCCAGTAACTTGCTAGCATGGCCGGGAGTGAGCAGGGTGGCAGCAGTGGGAGGTCAGGAGCCAAACGTGCCCGGGGTAGACTACCCGCTTCGCAGGAGCCTACCTTCCCGGAAAGTAGTGGTGCAGGGTTTCATGGAAACAGCGGCGGTAGCAGTCAGTCAGTGCTAAGTGTTGGGGTAAAATCACCTACTCGGCGGTGTGGCAGTTTTTTGTTAAGCCCTGGAAGAGGTGAACATGGCCATTTGTAGAATCTGTGGGCATAAGGTGAAGCGTGGCCAGGGTGCCAATGTTGGCACCATGGCCCTGCGTCAACATATGCAGCGTCACCATAAAGTGGCCTGGGAAAACTGTGGCTCCGATGTGGTGGTCCAGCCTGCTGCAGCAACTGCTGCATCACCCAATGGCACGCACCCGATTTCAGGCAGTTAAGGCTCCACCACAGCCGAAGGGAGCTGTCTGTCCTTCCCATCATCTGCTGGTCCTGATGCTCCTGATCCTCCTCCTACTCCTCATCAGTCATTCTGCCATAAATCGATCACTGAAGCGATTGCCAAGAGATAACAGTAAGCATGCACTCATCCAATGGCGCAGAAGCTAAATGTGCTCCTGGCCAAGTTGCTGGTGCTGTGGTCCCTCCCTTTGCAAGTGGTGGACTCTGCACCTTTCAGAGAACTGATGGCTTGTGCCGAGCCGAGGTGGAGAGTCCCAAGACATAATTTCTTTGCCAAAAAGGCAATACCAGCCCTGCACACGTATGTGGGCCTGTCCTTGAGCCTGTCGCTGTTTGCCAAAGTGCACAGCAGCGCCGACATGTGGAGCTGTAACTACGCTCAGGGACAATACATGTCCTTTACAGTCCACTGGGTGAATCAGCAACTTGGCCAGGTGATGCTGCTTCCATCTCCACGTTCTCAGCGCAGTTGGTCCTGCGACAATGTCCGCCTCTGCCTCCTCATCCTCCATCGTGTCCTCAGCCTCCACTGCAGGGACAATTCACAGTGCCCCTCTAGCATACCACATGTGCAGGGCGCGGCGGTGTTATGCTGTTCTGCACCTCGTTTACCTTGGCGAACAGAGTCACACAGGGGAGGAACTGCTCCGTGTACTTCATCAAGAAATTGAATCCTGGCTTTCTCCGCGACAACTCAAAATTGGAACCATGGTGACCGACAACAGGAAGAACATGGTGTCGGCACTGCATCAAGGAGGGCTGAGCCATGCGCCCTACATGGCACACATGTTTAATCTGGTTGCCAAGCGGTTCCTGAAGTCTTCCACTGATCTGCAAGACATCCTAAAAATGGCCAGGAAACTTTTCATGCACTTCAGACATTCATACAGAACACCTTACATGAGCTGCTTCGGCAGAACGGCATCTACTAACATAGGCTGATATGTGACATTTCCGCCTGTTGGAATTCCACCCTCCATATGTTGGACCAACCATTTGAACAGAGAAAGGCCATCAACGATTTCTTGATGATCCAAACAGACAGGAGTAGTCACCTGTGTAACTTCGATGTCAGCCAGTGGCAGCTCATGCATGACACCTGCCATTTGCTCAGGCCCTTTGAGAAGGCCACAATATTTGTCAGTCACCAGGACTACGGGATTAACAATGACATTCCACTGCTTTATGTCCTGGAACAGATGATGGTAAATCTGGATGGTCAGGGGACTGGAGACGTGACACCTAGATCTCACGGCCACATGAACCCTGTGGGGGCTGAACTGGAGGAGGACATTGGAGCACAAGCAATGTGTAGCGAAATGGGTGGTTTTTCTACACAGGTGACAGAAAAGGAGGAGCAGGAGCAGCTGGAGGAGCTACAGGGTGATGAGTAAGACAAGGCAGAGGACCCATACACACCGTGGCAGTGTGCAGTGGAGATGGAGACAGGGAGTACCTCCGAATCACTTGCACAAATGGCCCGATGCATGCTCACTTGCATAGTGACAGCCGAATTGTCACCATTTGGCAGAGGGATGACTTCTGGCTCTCCACCTTGTTGGACCCTTGCTACTGGTCCAAAATGGTGGCATTTTTTACACACCGCTGAGAGGGAGGACAAACTGAACTACTATAGAGACATCTTATGTAGTCAGTTGGCCGCTGCCTATCTGCACCATCGTCCATCCTCTTGCAGGTCTGACCGAGGGGGGCCCTCTGCGCTCAAGTTCCTCTGTCATGGCCGCTGTGGCAGTGTGGGTAGGGGCTAGGAGCAGTTCCAGCTCCATCAGCAGCATCTCTAGTCTAGAGTCGCTGATGAGCAGCTTTATTCACCCGCCTAGTGAAAAAAAGTATTCACCAGCAGCAGCTAGACCTGGAGCAGGACCTGAACCAGCAGGCGGTGGCATACTTGGACAGCACCCTGCCACCCCACATTGAAGATCTGCTGGACTACTGGGCAGCCAAACTGGATTTGTGACCGCAACTGGCAGAGTTTTCCCTGGAAAATCCTTCCTGCCCGGCCAGTAGTAGGGCATCAGAGCACATTGACAAAGAGACCGGTTTCTTCTGGCTACTTACCTCACCTACTATTCTGGTGCTGCCACCCACCTGATGCCACACATCTGATGCCAAGTGCTCCTGTTTTCACCCACCATCTTCAGCTGGTACTGGTATTGCCACGTATCTCCCCACTCTTTCACCGGGTCACTCTGTGGTCTCCTGATGCTGCTGCCACCTCCACACTATGTCACCTTGCCACTCTGTGGTCTAATCATGCTGCCGCCACCTCCAAACTATGTCACCTTGCCACTCTGTGGTCTCCTGATGCTGCTGCCACCTCCACACTATGTCACCTTGCCACTCTGTGGTCTCCTGATACTGCCGCCACCTCCACACTATGTCACCTTCCCATTCTGTGGTCTCCTGATGCTGCTGCTACCTCAACACTATTTCACCTTGCCACTCTGTGGCCTCCTGATGCTGCTGCTGCCACTTCCATGCTGTCATTCTGCCACCCTGTGGCCTCTTCCTGATTCTGCTGCCGCCTCCTCTACACTCAGTCAATGTGCCACTCTGTGGCCTTCTGATGCTGCTGCCATCTCTACCCTGTCATTGTGCCACCCTGTGGCCTCTTCCTGATGCTGCTGACACATCAGCACTCTGTTATTGTGCCACTTTGTGGCCTCATGATGCTTCCGCCACCTCCACACTGTCATTGTTCCACCCTGTGCCTCCTCCTGATGCTGCTGCCGCCACATCCACACTGTCATTGTGCCACTCTGTGGCCTCCTGATACTCCTGCCGCCACCTCTACACTGTCATAGTGCCACTCTGTTGCCTCCTTCTGATGCTGCTGCTGCCGCCACCTCCATGCTCTGTCATTGTGCCACTCTGTGGCCTCCTGCTGCTGCTGCCAACTCTACACTGTCATTGTGCCACTCTGTGTCCTCCTCCTGATGCTGCTGCAACCTCCAGACTCTGTCTTTGGGCCACTATGTGGTCTCCTCTTGTTGCTTACACCTCACCACTATGTCATAGGGCCACTCTGTGGACTTCTCATGCTGGGCCACTATTTTGCCTTTCGGCCAGGCTGCCATTATCATTTATTTGACCCTTCTTCTGATCTGTCAGAAGGAAGGAAAAATGAGACTCGCAATGGATCCTGTTTATGTAACAGCTGTAAGGCCTGAATGGTCCGTATGTTTTATCAGAATTTGCTTATGATTTGGTAGCCAAAAGCAGGAGTGGGTACAAAACACAGAAGACATGCAAATATTCCATTAATGTGTCATCTTCTGTTTTGGATCCACTCCTGTTTTTTTTATTTGTCTCTAACATTACTGATGGATTACTGAGCAAATGCTGACCGAGTGAAGGCGGATGCTCAACAGACAGGATTCATTTTTTGGGGGGTTATTGTTCTGACGGATCAGAGGAAGGGCAAAATAATGAGTGACGTCAACATAAACTTACTGCTGACACCCTCTCCACTCTGTCAGGGGGCTCTACTTGTATAAGCGTTTAATAGAACAGGTTCTGTAGACATCTGTGTGGAATCAGCTGACGAAGGTTTAAAAGGAGTGCGCTTCTTCGTGATGCTAACGTTGACCTGTAGGGCTGAGTTTGCACTTGAGTTATTTGATCAGTTTTGGCCCCCCTATCTGCCCAAATAATTGAAGTGTGCAGTGATTCTAAGAGCGACCTGTCATCTTCATGTCATACTTGATTGTAAGCCCTCACGGGCAGGGCCCTCTCTCCTTCTGTACCAGTTTGTAACTCGTCTTGTTTATGATTAGCGCAATTGTCTGTATTATGTATGTACAGCCCTATGGAATGAATGCCGCTTTAATAATAAATAATAATAATACTGACTCACAGTATTGTTTTACTACCATAGCAAACTCCCTGTGCGTGTTACTGCAAGGCAAACTGCTCTCTGCAGCCAGGAAATAGCTGTTTTTAACGCGATTTGCCACAAATAAATTAGTTTCGAACCAAATTTTGGTGAAAAATTTGGCGAATAGGTCGAATCGAATTTTTTAGAAATTCGCTCATCTCTAATAGTGAGCTATGTTGCCTTCAGGGGTGGATTGGCCATAGACACTACAGGAAAATTTCCCACTGGGCCAGTGCTCAGAGGGCTGTCTGAGCCCTCTTCATGGCCGCTGGCCAGATGCATAATGATTTGATGCCCTCAGTAGTAATTAATGTATGAGCATCAGTTACTTATGCTTCTGATGAGTGGCCTCATATGTAGAGTTGAGCGAACACCTGGATGTTCGGGTTCGAGAAGTTCGGCCGAACATCCCGGAAATGTTCGGGTTCGGGATCCGAACCCGATCCGAACTTCGTCCCGAACCCGAACCCCATTGAAGTCAATGGGGACCCGAACTTTTCGGCACTAAAAAGGCTGTAAAACAGCCCAGGAAAGAGCTAGAGGGCTGCAAAAGGCAGCAACATGTAGGTAAATCCCCTGCAAACAAATGTGGATAGGGAAATGAATTAAAATAAAAATTAAATAAATAAAAATTAACCAAAATCAATTGGAGAGAGGTTCCATAGCAGAGAATCTGGCTTCCCGTCACCCACCACTGGAACAGTCCATTCTCAGATATTTAGGCCCCGGCACCCAGGCAGAGGAGAGAGGTCCCGTAACAGAGAATCTGTCTTCATGTCAGCAGAGAATTAGTCTGCATGTCATAGCAGAGAATGAGGCTTCACGTCAGCCACCACTGCAACAGTCCATTGGCATATATTTAGGCCCAGCACACACACAGGCAGAGGAGAGAGGTCCCGTAACAGACAATCTGGCTTCATGTCAGCAGAGAATCAGTCTGCATGTCATAGCAGAGAATCAGGCTTCACGTCAGCCACCACTGCAACAGTCCATTGGCATATATTTAGGCCCAGCACACACACAGGCAGAGGAGAGAGGTCCCGTAACAGAGAATCTGGCTTCATGTCAGCAGAGAATCAGTCTGCATGTCATAGCAGAGAATGAGGCTTCACGTCACCCACCACTGCAACAGTCCATTGGCATATATTTAGGCCTAGCACACAGGCAGAGCAGAGAGGTCCCGTAACAGACAATCTGGCTTCATGTCAGCAGAGAATCAGTCTGCATGTCATAGCAGAGAATGAGGCTTCACGTCAGCCACCACTGCAACAGTCCATTGGCATATATTTAGGCCTAGCACACAGGCAGAGCAGAGAGGTCCCGTAACAGACAATCTGGCTTCATGTCAGCAGAGAATCAGTCTGCATGTCATAGCAGAGAATCAGGCTTCACGTCAGCCACCACTGCAACAGTCCATTGTCATAAATTTAGGCCCAGCACCCAGGCAGAGGAGAGAGGTCCCGTAACAGACAATCTGGCTTCATGTCAGCAGAGAATTAGTCTGCATGTCATAGCAGAGAATCAGGCTTCATGTCAGCCACCACTGCAACAGTCCATTGGCATATATTTAGGCCCAGCACCCAGGCAGAGGAGGGAGGTCCCGTAACAGAGAATCTGTCTTCATGTCAGCAGAGAATCAGTCTGCATGTCATAGCAGAGAATGAGGCTTCACGTCACCCACCACTGCAACAGTCCATTGGCATATATTTAGGCCTAGCACACAGGCAGAGCAGAGAGGTCCCGTAACAGACAATCTGGCTTCATGTCAGCAGAGAATCAGTCTGCATGTCATAGCAGAGAATCAGGCTTCACGTCAGCCACCACTGCAACAGTCCATTGGCATATATTTAGGCCTAGCACACAGGCAGAGCAGAGAGGTCCCGTAACAGACAATCTGGCTTCATGTCAGCAGAGAATCAGTCTGCATGTCATAGCAGAGAATGAGGCTTCACGTCAGCCACCACTGCAACAGTCCATTGGCATATATTTAGGCCTAGCACACAGGCAGAGCAGAGAGGTCCCGTAACAGACAATCTGGCTTCATGTCAGCAGAGAATCAGTCTGCATGTCATAGCAGAGAATCAGGCTTCACGTCAGCCACCACTGCAACAGTCCATTGTCATAAATTTAGGCCCAGCACCCAGGCAGAGGAGAGAGGTCCCGTAACAGACAATCTGGCTTCATGTCAGCAGAGAATTAGTCTGCATGTCATAGCAGAGAATCAGGCTTCATGTCAGCCACCACTGCAACAGTCCATTGGCATATATTTAGGCCCAGCACCCAGGCAGAGGAGGGAGGTCCCGTAACAGAGAATCTGTCTTCATGTCAGCAGAGAATCAGTCTGCATGTCATAGCAGAGAATGAGGCTTCACGTCAGCCACCACTGCAACAGTCCATTGGCATATATTTAGGCCTAGCACACAGGCAGAGGAGAGGTTCATTCAACTTTGGGTAGCCTCGCAATATAATGGTAAAATGAAAATAAAAATAGGATTGAATGAGGAAGTGCCCTGGAGTCCAATAATATATGGTTATGGGGAGGTAGTTAATGTCTAATCTGGACAAGGGACGGACAGGTCCTGTGGGATCCATGCCTGGTTCATTTTTATGAACGTCAGCTTGTCCACATTGGCTGTAGACAGGCGGCTGCGTTTGTCTGTAATGACGCCCCCTGCCGTGCTGAATACACGTTCAGACAAAACGCTGGCTGCCGGGCAGGCCAGCACCTCCAAGGCATAAAAGGCTAGCTCTGGCCACGTGGACAATTTAGAGACCCAGAAGTTGAATGGGGCCGAACCATCAGTCAGTACGTGGAGGGGTGTGCACACGTACTGTTCCACCATGTTAGTGAAATGTTGCCTCCTGCTAACACGTTGCGTATCAGGTGGTGGTGCAGTTAGCTGTGGCGTGTTGACAAAAGTTTTCCACATCTCTGCCATGCTAACCCTGCCCTCAGAGGAGCTGGCCGTGACACAGCTGCCTTGGCGACCTCTTGCTCCTCCTCTGCCTTGGCCTTGGGCTTCCACTTGTTCCCCTGTGACATTTGGGAATGCTCTCAGTAGCGCGTCTACCAACGTGCGCTTGTACTCGCGCATCTTCCTATCACGCTCCAGTGCAGGAAGTAAGGTGGGCACATTGTCTTTGTAGCGTGGATCCAGCAGGGTGGCAACCCAGTAGTCCGCACAGGTTAAAATGTGGGCAACTCTGCTGTCGTTGCGCAGGCACTGCAGCATGTAGTCGCTCATGTGTGCCAGGCTGCCCAGGGGTAAGGACAAGCTGTCCTCTGTGGGAGGCGTATCGTCATCGTCCTGCCTTTCCCCCCAGCCACGCACCAGTGATGGACCCGAGCTGCGTTGGGTGCCACCCCGCTGTGACCATGCTTCATCCTCATCCTCCTCCACCTCCTCCTCATCCTCGTCCTCCTCGTCCTCCAGTAGTGGGCCCTGGCTGGCCACATTTGTACCTGGCCTCTGCTGTTGCCAAAAACCTCCCTCTGAGTCACTTCGAAGAGACTGGCCTGAAAGTGCTAAAAATGACCCCTCTTCCTCCTCCTCCTCCTCCTCCTCCTGGGCCACCTCCTCTTCCATCATCGCCCTAAGTGTTTTCTCAAGGAGACATAGAAGTGGTATTGTAACGCTGATAACGGTGTCATCGCCACTGGCCATGTTGGTGGAGTACTCGAAACAGCGCAACAGGGCACACAGGTCTCGCATGGAGGCCCAGTCATTGGTGGTGAAGTGGTGCTGTTCTGTAGTGCGACTGACCCGTGCGTGCTGCAGCTGAAACTCCACTATGGCCTGCTGCTGCTCGCACAGTCTGTCCAGCATGTGCAAGGTGGAGTTCCACCTGGTGGGCACGTCGCATATGAGGCGGTGAGCGGGAAGGCCGAAGTTACGCTGTAGCGCAGACAGGCGAGCAGCAGCAGGATGTGAACGCCGGAAGCGCGAACAGACGGCCCGCACTTTATGCAGCAGCTCTGACATGTCGGGGTAGTTGTGAATGAACTTCTGCACCACCAAATTCAGCACATGCGCCAAGCAAGGGATGTGCGTCAAATTGGCTAGTCCCAGAGCTGCAACGAGATTTCGCCCATTATCACACACCACCAGGCCGGGCTTGAGGCTCACCGGCAGCAACCACTCGTCGGTCTGTTGTTCTATACCCCGCCACAACTCCTGTGCGGTGTGGGGCCTGTCCCCCAAACATATGAGTTTCAGAATGGCCTGCTGACGTTTACCCCGGGCTGTGCTGAAGTTGGTGGTGAAGGTGTGTGGCTGACTGGATGAGCAGGTGGAAGAAGAGGAGGAGGAAGCCGAGAAGGAGGAGGTGGCAACAGGAGGCAAAGAATGTTGCCCTGCGATCCTTGGCGGCGGAAGGACGTGCGCCAAACAGCTCTCCGCCTGGGGCCCAGCTGCCACTACATTTACCCAGTGTGCAGTTAGGGAGATATAGCGTCCCTGGCCGTGCTTACTGGTCCACGTATCTGTGGTTAGGTGGACCTTGCCACAGATGGCGTTGCGCAGTGCACACTTGATTTTATCGGATACTTGGTTGTGCAGGGAAGGCACGGCTCTCTTGGAGAAGTAGTGCCGGCTGGGAACAACATACTGTGGGACAGCAAGCGACATGAGCTGTTTGAAGCTGTCTGTGTCCACCAGCCTAAATGACAGCATTTCATAGGCCAGTAGTTTAGAAATGCTGGCATTCAGGGCCAGGGATCGAGGGTGGCTAGGTGGGAATTTACGCTTTCTATCAAATGTTTGTGAGATGGAGAGCTGAACGCTGGCGTGTGACATGGTTGAGACGCTTGGTGACGGAGGTGGTGGTGGTGGTGTTGGTGGTACATCCCCTGTTTGCTGGGCGGCAGGTGCCAACGTTCCTCCAGAGGCGGAGGAAGAGGCCGAGGCGGCAGCAGCAGAATAGGCCGAGGCGGCAGCAGCAGAAGAGGTAGCAGGGGGAGCCTGAGTGACTTCCTTGGTTTTAAGGTGTTTACTCCACTGCAGTTCATGCTTTGCATGCAGGTGCCTGGTCATGCAGGTTGTGCTCAGGTTCAGAACGTTAATGCCTCGCTTCAGGCTCTGATGGCACAGCGTGCAAACCACTCGGGTCTTGTCGTCAGCACATTGTTTGAAGAAGTGCCATGCCAGGGAACTCCTTGAAGCTGCCTTTGGGGTGCTCGGTCCCAGATGGCGGCGGTCAGTAGCAGGCGGAGTCTCTTGGCGGCGGGTGTTCTGCTTTTGCCCACTGCTCCCTCTTTTGCTACGCTGTTGGCTCGGTCTCACCACTGCCTCTTCCTCCGAACTGTGAAAGTCAGTGGCACGACCTTCATTCCATGTGGGGTCTAGGACCTCATCGTCCCCTGCATCGTCTTCCACCCAGTCTTGATCCCTGACCTCCTGTTCAGTCTGCACACTGCAGAAAGACGCAGCAGTTGGCACCTGTGTTTCGTCATCATCAGAGACATGCTGAGGTGGTATTCCCATGTCCTCATCATCAGGAAACATAAGTGGTTGTGCGTCAGTGCATTCTATGTCTTTCACCGCTGGGGAAGGGCTAGGTGGATGCCCTTGGGAAACCCTGCCAGCGGAGTCTTCAAACAGCATAAGAGACTGCTGCATAACTTGAGGCTGAGACAGTTTCCCTGGTATGCATGGGGGTGATGTGACAGACTGATGGGGTTGGTTTTCAGGCGCCATCTGTGCGCTTTCTGCAGAAGACTGGGTGGGAGATAATGTGAACGTGCTGGATCCACTGTCGGCCACCCAATTGACTAATGCCTGTACCTGCTCAGGCCTTACCATCCTTAGAACGGCATTGGGCCCCACCATATATCGCTGTAAATTCTGGCGGCTACTGGGACCTGAGGTAGTTGGTACACTAGGACGTGTGGATGTGGCAGAACGGCCACGTCCTCTCCCAGCACCAGAGGGTCCACTAACACCACCACGACCATGTCCACGTCCGCGTCCCTTACTAGATGTTTTTCTCATTGTTATGGTTCACCACAACAACAAATATATTATTTGGCCCAATGTATTGTATTCAAATTCAGCGGGATATAAATTTGAGGCCTAGTATTTAGGCGCTGGGTGACCGGTATGGATTTAGTGACAGAATTAGACTTGGAAATGCACAGAAGCGTGTGTGTGAAGTTATTCTGAATGACCCTATGTGCACCTTCATATGATCTACCCTTTTAGGGATAGATTTCAAATAGCTCTGATATAGCAGAAACGACTAAATTATGAAATTGCTAAATTGGGAATTGTATTTCAACCCAGAACAAAAAATGTGCTTTGACGGACACTAAATAACTTTCCCAGCCACAACAGGACAGCGGTAACAAGAGATTTAGCGGGATATAAATTTGAGGCCTAGTATTTAGGCGCTGGGTGACAGGTATGGGTTTAGTGACAGAATTAGATTGGAAATGCACAGTAGCGGGTGTGTGAAGTTATTCTGAATGACCCTATGTGCACCTTGAATATTATATACCCTTTTAGGGATAGATTTCAAATAGCTCTGATATAGCAGAAACCACTAAATTATGAAATTGCTAAATTGGGAATTGTATTTCAACCCAGAACAAGAAATGTGCTTGAACGGACACTAAATAACTCGCCCAGCTACAGCACTAGGGACAGATTTAGCGGGATATAAATTTGAGGCCTAGTATTTAGGCGCTGGGTGACAGGTATGGGTTTAGTGCAGAATTAGATTTGGAAATGCACAGTAGCGGGTGTGTGTGAAGTTATTCTGAATGACCCTATGTGCACCTTGAATATTATATACCCTTTTAGGGATAGATTTCAAATAGCTCTTATATAGCAGAAACCACTAAATTATGAAATTGCTAAATTGGGAATTGTATTTCAACCCAGAACAAGAAATGTGCTTGAACGGACACTAAATAACTCGCCCAGCTACAGCACTAGGGACAGATTTAGCGGGATATAAATTTGAGGCCTAGTATTTAGGCGCTGGGTGACAGGTATGGGTTTAGTGCCAGAATTAGACTTGGAAATACACAGTAGCGGGTGTGTGTGAAGTTATTCTGAATGACCCAATGTGCACCTTGAATATTATATACCCTTTTAGGGATAGATTTCAAATAGCTCTGATATAGCAGAAACCACTAAATTATGAAATTGCTAAATTGGGAATTGTATTTCAACCCAGAACAAGAAATGTGCTTGAACGGACACTAAATAACTCGCCCAGCTACAGCACTAAGGACAGATTTAGCGGGATATAAA